>NC_064617.1:211391125-211692896 GCF_023898315.1 Schistocerca nitens
ATAGAAATTTCATTAGCGAGTCCTGTCGTTGAGAGGTAACTTCACATCCCGAAAAGAACCAGGATGTAACTTGTTCAATTCATAACTATAAGTGCCATTGTGATTTCTCAGAATTTTTTCTAAATAAATAATAACTTTCGTTAGTTTCATGTTTTTCTTACACTAACTAGCACTACTCCAGTACCCAAGTATCCCACTAGTTACATAAAAAATTTCGTGAATTTTTGTGTCATTTCCTTCTAGTGGACGACTCTAGAAGATATTTATTGCTGAAAGTTTTTCAGGCATTTCTCTTTGGAACATTAGGAGCTTCTGTCTGACTTCTGTAGTAGTGTGGGGGTGGAAACTGCATCTTGCAGGAGCCACAGGGTAAAGGGTACATCTCAGATTAATCCATTGTGCAGAATAACAGAATAACAGATCAGGCCGTGCGGTTCTAGGCGCTACAGTCTGGAGCCGAGCGACCGCTACGGTCGCAGGTTCGAATCCTGCCTCGGGCATGGATGTGTTGTGATGTCCTTAGGTTAGTTAGGTTTAATTAGTTCTAAGTTCTAGACGACTGATGACCTCAGAAGTTAAGTTGCATAGTGCTCAGAGCCATTTGAACCAATAACAGATCAACCATTCATGCTCAGAAAATGGCGAACCTGCTAGGATAGGTAAAATAGGTAAGCTACCAGGATAGGAAAGTGTCAGGATAGTTAGGTACGGCAGGTCGCAGCAGTAGCACTTTGAAGAACTTTCTTTCATGTATTAAATAGCTATATGCAAAGATTGGGATCAGAATAGATACAGGTAGTGAAGAAAGCAGAATTGTAGGGAAAAGGGCGTGTGTTATTGTGTTGGAAAATTTTGCATTATTTTACTATTTCTGTGTAGCTGTTAGGACATAGAATTTTCAGGAGATAGGCACAGACGCAGAGTGACGCAGGGACGCAGTGTGACGCAGCATCATATAAATTAGAATTAAGAAATAACATTTTTCTCCCTTTGCAAGCGCACAGGTAGAGATTGGAGATTGTAGCAGAGCATACAGAACATTAGCCGAGAAGTCACGACGTTGTTGTTGTTGTTGTTGGTTCAACCAACTGGTAAGTGGTAGTACAATTTTGTAGATAGGGTTGTGGTGTGTTGAAAGAATTTCCATGTTAACGCGAGCACAAGCCAAGAGGTTTCGTGAGAGACAGCAAGTAGACAAGATCGGGGAGAATCAACCAGATAGACAGCACGTAAACGAGCTTATTGAGAATAGGACAGAAGGTGAACCTGAGAATAGGACAGACGGTGAATCAGAGAATAGGACGGTTGGGGAGCTGCAGAATCAGCAGGCTCAGTTAGACTGGGATAAAATTGAGACAGATCAGACAGATGGGAATCGAAGGGATGAGAACATCGAATTTATAGAATGTGAAATTCCAGGTAGGGCACATTCTGAGCCAGAAATTGACAGCCCACGTAGGAAATGACAAAGAATAGAAGCGAAACGAGCACAGGAAGCGCGTTTGTTTGCCGCAATTCAGGGACAGAATACGCGTCAATGCAGTCAATCAACCGGCAGTTAGCTAACGTTCAAAGAGAAGTAGACAGTGAGGAATAGGGGGAACATTTAAAAAAGAATACGTCGAACCTATCGTACACATTCTAAATATGCCCCAACACCAGACACAGAATTTTGCGGAGTTACGAGCGCCATGAAAAGGTTCCGTAACAGACGCAACTGTACCTGCAAACACAAGACATACACAACAGAGACGGCAAAATGCGGAGCTGTTTGCGCCACGTAATGGTTCAGTGACAAACACAACTAGTCCTCAACACAAACAGCACGGGTTATTGCAGTTATCAAACTTAGAAACGCCACAGCATAGCCCAATAAACGACGTAACTGACAGAGTAGAAAACAATAGTGCGAAAATACACAGTTCATCAGAAGGTAGTGTTACAGGACAGGACGCGATCATCGAGATGTTACAAAAAATGAACGCTAGTATGACGAAACAGAATACACAGATGACAAAACAGTACCAGGAATTGAAACAGGAATTGAAACAGGATAATCAGGCTATTAAGACACAGATCCAACAGGTTAAAACCCAGATGGAAGAAGGGATCGCCAGAATTGATAGTCAGATCAAACTGATAAACAAAGACGCGAAAGAATGTAGAGAAAGAATTCAGGTACTAACACAAGGTCAGCAGCAATTACGCACTGACGTGGACAAGGTCCAATCGGACATCGTAAACGTTGACAAAAAAGTAGAACGTTTTACGAAAAAAGCCACTCGAAGAGCAATACAAATTTCGGAAGAACAAGCAATTCAAAGCAAGGTCGCAAAGGTTGCATTGAAAAAGTATGATCAGCGGATTAATAAAATAGAACTTAAAAACAAAGATCAGTTTGAAAAGCTTCGAACAGAGTTGATACAAACTATCGAAGAAAAGATCGAGACCGATTACAGCTGTAGCGAAACAACTGACGCGTCAAGCATTAATTCAGTACACGAACAAGCGCCGTCTAAGAAAGTTCAAGTAGAACCAAGGCTAGACGTAACACTCGCGCATAAATCGAAACAGAAAACCCCGATTAAAGTAATACATGACATGCCACAGGACCAGGCACAGTACCTAGATAAACGGAACACATACATTCAGCCGATACCAATCGAAAGACAGGCAACTGAACCAGTAAATCCAGTGACACAACATAATAGCAGCACAGGTACTATACCACGAACGACGAGAGTAGAAACACACGAACAACACTTTTGTTCTCCAATGATACGGTATGACGCGGATATGAGTCAGGAAATGGAGATTAGGCAGACAGGCAGTATATTACCAGAGAATAAACACGACGACACAAGCAATGGCAGATTATTTGAGTCCATGAATCAGCCACAAACCGGTTTTATGAGTAGATATGATACAGACCATTTCCTTACAGTTAGAAAATTTCAACATTTCAAGGAATAAGGCGGTAGCTTGCATGCACGCACATTCATCGACCAGTTTCAAGTAGGCTTACCAAACCTCTGGAGCGCAGCTCACAAACTTGACTTCATTTGTGCACACATGTCAGGGACAGTAGCAGAAGTGATGCAAAAGATCGCGGCTACCTGTACGTCTTACCTACAGTTCAAAACAGCATTTCTCGAAAGATATTGTTCCAAGGAAGCTCAAAAAACAAAATTAAATACGAGTTACTTCAGATGACACCATATGAAAACTCAGGAGAGAAAAGTGTGATAAAATTCTTTGATACAATGGACAAAAAGAATCAATGCCTAGACAAACCTTACAGTAACGGAGAGCTGATACGCCTGTGTAGAATGAAATTACCGGTAAAAGTATCAACAGGGCAACAGTAGGAAAAAATGAAAATACCGAAGAATTCCAAGAGGTTTTAAGGGAACTTGAATTTATGTTTAAAGAAGACGAGGTGAAAGAAAAAAGAAAGGAAAGGGAACAGAAAAATGAGAGGACTAGGAACGAATATTCCAATAATAGTAATAATCTAATCCTACCACCAATAATTTCAGAAAAATTTAACAGACAAGGACAGTGGCACAATGGAGACAATTGGCATAGAAACGATAACCAGAATAATTGGTACCGAAATAGGAACGGTAATGGACACTCATACAGTGGCGGATATAGATTTAGGAATCAAAATGCCAACGGTCAAGAGTACTTTGAAAAAGGTCACGATGTTAGAAACAGCAACTGGCGAGACCAGAGCGCGAATAATTACCGAGGAAATTATGGTCCACAGAGACAAGAACAACATAGCAAAGAGAAACAAGATGCAGAAGTTAGGCCTCCGAACACTGCAAAACGTAAAGATTGAATTGAAAAATGTGGAAGAGGTTAGGCAAACTAACGTCCACCCTATCTTATACTAACCACTAAATAAAAGTTAAATTAACAGATCAACAAAATAACACATTAATTAAAGGAAAATACACAATACACACTAACAATCTCTTGTAGTATCAAGTACACTACAACATGCACGCAAACAAGAAATGGTACACAACAATTAAAAGAATGAAGGAGTGGTAGGACATAATTAGAATAAAGAAATATATCTATCTAATAATTTTTACCACTATCAGAAAAATTTTGCATTACATAAAATAAGAGTTTTTTGTAAACAACAAATATATCTAAAACAAAAATTGTAAATATTTCTACGCATCAGAGGGACATCGCCACCAACACCAATCACCATCTCCCTTAACACCAGATACTTTGACATAGCGATGGAGAGGGTACAGACATGTTGAGAAAGCACTTATGGTAATAACAACAACATAAAGACCAACGCCACACTGGAAATCCAGGTTGCAACCAGGTTGGGCTTCAGGAGGACAACGTACAGCATGGACATTTCATATGTCACGACACTGCTACACAACAGAAGAGTGTGGGAAGAATCACAATATGACGAGACGACAATGAAGGTACAAAAAATTACTAAGATCTACAAACTCATCAAGTAACAGTTGAAAAGGCAGTCAGATCCTACAAATCCTATATCACTCCTACACTAAAATTCACATATTCCTAGCCCAAGAAGAACAGAAGAATGCAAGAAAGAAGAGAAGAACAGAAGATGCAAGATGAAGAAGGGCAGAAGACAGCAAGATACTTTTCTTTCCTATCCTACAAAGCAAATTGCTACAAACGTCTTTCCATGAACTTTGAGGCATAGTAACTACTACAACCTCCTCTCCAAAATTAAACCTTGAATCGTCAAACAAATACAAGCGAACGGCAAACAGAATATTAAGTAGTACCAACCAACATTATCTAGAAATAGATTCAGCAAAATGAACAGTATCCTCCCTACCACATCATCAAATCGCCATACTGAACCAGGTGTGAAGTACCAAGATGTCACAGCACAATATTGGGTGACGATCGTCGGTAGTCAACTACAATCATGGAACTGCCACACAGTCCCAGGTGTGACAGCAAAGGAGTACCAAGACATAACTGTTTATGCAGTAAACCACAGTCATCATCATCGGTTAAAAGTACCATTCCATGATGACAATGTCAACAAGTAAGACCCGGCATCGCATGCTAGAGTGCTTGTCTCATGGTTTGTGACACCCATACAAATGAGTCGATGCCTTCCAGCAGTATTACAGTGGGGATCTTCGAGCACAGAAACTGAGGCAGAAAAAAAAAAACGAAAAGACTCTGATATAACACAAAGGTAGAGTTAAGGAAATGATATATTTGTAAAAGTACCTTTT
Organism: Schistocerca nitens; assembly: GCF_023898315.1. Classification (NCBI taxonomy): domain Eukaryota; kingdom Metazoa; phylum Arthropoda; class Insecta; order Orthoptera; family Acrididae; genus Schistocerca; species Schistocerca nitens. Next base: position 211,396,390 of record NC_064617.1, read on the forward strand.
TCCTTTCTTGTAAAAGTAATTATTTTTATTATGTATGTAAAATCCACAATTTATAGATACCTTAAACCTTTTGTAAAGAAAGTTAGTATAGTTATATAATCTCACAAACTCATGGAGAGTCTATTTATTTCTTTTATATGTAAAATTAGAAAAGGATTTGTGCGCGATTTTTCTTCTTTAAGTAACATTCAAAAACACCTTTTTGGGGTAATAATATTAATACTGAGGATGGAATTGAGAGGAAACACTTCTTCAATCATCTTAAAAAAAACAATGACACATAAGGAAAAAGACAATGCCTAAATAAATAAAAGAAAGTAACACAGAGCTTTAGCGAACATTTAAGCAAGCTTAACTAAACAAAAGATATAATTACACTAAAACATGATACACTGTACACTTACGAGTTTAGAAAAATTAATATTTTAAAAACAAATTTTTGGAAATGAAAAAGAAAAACAGAGACACGTGCTGGCAGTGACAAAGAATAACAACCTTTGTAAAGCCTATATTTGCCTAACAACAAAACATAAATTGTAGAATTAAAAGAAAATAGAAACAATAGCTATAGAGAAATCATTAGAAAAAAATGTTAAGAATGGTTGAGAAAAGTTTATTGGAAAATATAAAAGAACAATTTTTGCCTGACTTTGTCAATGTTTTCCTCAGCATTGACAAACCCCAAACAAAAATTTTGTCAGAAGGAGGGAGGTATGTAAGACGTCGTGGTCTCCTGACCTTCATTGCTTACATATTCCGCCCTCACTATCATATTCCGCACATCAAGACGCTTCATTCGAACCCAAACTCGATAAGATAATGTCAATGTTGTATGAATTCATGTAAACGATATGCAAATAACAAGTAAGCACACCGTGGTTGAAATACTCAAGGCTGGCATACACACATACATTCCAAACACGATGGTCACAGGAGCTTTTAGTTCAAGAGAGGTAGACCACACACGGGGAGGCTGGTCCCTTCAGAGGACGACCCAACCTATGTTGGCCAGTGACCGCCCATGGAGCGGACAGCGTGGGCCCGAGTGAAAGGGGGGAACGACCCCGTGTTTGGCTTAAAAGCAAATTCCGCTACATTGTGTGGGAGTGGCCAGCCTACGCATTATTTACACATAGCACGCAATTTCAGATATTTTCACAGGGATACAGCCAACGCCAAACGCCAGTGCTACAGCTTTCCAGATTGGTACCCTTAAACGAAACGTCATTCTCCCATTTTAGAAGAGCAATGCTGATTGGCAGACGATATTTCTGACACCATGAGCTGCAGGAGTAATTGAAGAGACCGAAATATATACCCCTTCACGTCTGGCGTGGAGAGGCGCTGTTCTGTTGTCGCTCTTGGAGCGAGAACATGCAACGAGAGCGTGCGCGCTCGTACGTGTACTCGAAAGAGCGAGGAACAAGTCTCTCCTCAGTACTTCACTGGGAGAGCACCTCTGTCGAGAGCGAATCGAAGTGCTACTCTATATTGAGCCCTTGCAGATAAGTGTTGTTCACTGTGTTGGCCGACACACTTATTGTTTGGTGTGCAGGGACAGAGCTATAGTTAAACGCCTGCGAGCGAATTTTGAGTGGCATCGCGGTGGACTGGTTATCTGACGGTCGGACCACGCCAATAGTTAGACTAGGGGCGAATAGGAATTCTTGACTTCATCAAGGCATAGGGAGAGTTTGATTGGCGAAGGTAAATCCAGATAGAACGACAGTTATCTTATTTGTCAGCAGCGAGCGGCGCAGACAGCAGTCATCACAGCTTACGGTATTGTGCGCTACAGCTATTGTGAGCCCCATGTTTCCTCCACAATAGTACACTTCACTGCATTTCACATGCAACAGCCTCGACCGTACCTAGCAACATTCTAAAGGATAATTATTCAAGTTGAGTTGGCGCTCCTCTCAGCCATTCTGCCAAGTCAACAACCATCTTAAGCTTTGTATAGAAATTTCATTAGCGAATCCTGTCGTTGAGAGGTAACTTCACATTCCGAAAAGAACCAGGATGTAACTTGTTCAATTCATAAGTAAAAGTGCCATTGTGATTTCTCAGAATTTTTTCTAAATAAATAATATCTTTCGTTAGTTTCATGTTTATCTTACACTAACTAGCACTACTCCAGTAGTCAAGTGTCCCACTAGTTACATAAGAAATTTCGTGAATTTTTGTGTCATTTCCTTCTAGTGGACGACTCTAGAAGATATTTATTGCTGAAAGTTTTTCAGGCATTTCTCTTTAGAACGTTAGGAGCTTCTGTCTGACTTCTGTAGTAGTGTGGGGGTGGAAACTGCATCTTGCAGGAGCCACAGGGTAAAAGGTACATCTCAGATTAATCCGTTGCGCAGAATAACAGAATCTCAGACCAACCCCACGCTCGCAACGTAGGTCTGTAAGACTGATGGATAATGATCTGTGTCAAGAATTTTGGTACTTTTATACACAACTAAATCGAAGAGCATTCGCATCTGCGCAGTGCCGATATTTGCTCCTTAGATTCAGCCCATAATCAAATTATTTGACATCTAAAAATATGATACCAAAATTTTGCTAACGTATTCTATAGCACGAATTATTACTTCCTTTCACATATTTCATTTTGGAACCAATCAGGTTCATGAATGCACCATTATAATAGAAAATATGTTGTCTGAAAATATTACAATAAAGAAAAATTCACGTTTACGCAATGAGCCATTACAATCGGTATGTACTAATCACCTAATCGAGATGTATGTTTCACTGTAATTGAGCCACGCATTGCCTGTCTGATTTACGGTCTAAGGAGCAAAATATAGCCAATGACATGACACTGTATTCACCATGTCAGTTAGGGTTCATTACGTCATTCGTGAAAGTCATACAGTACTGCAGTCTCAACATTATCGAAAAACAGTCACCATATGAAAGTTAGTCCTCGCGCAGGAAATCCGAAACATGCATTGCATTAGAGAGCATACAGCTTTGGAGTAGTTGTGTTCCTTCCAAAATACCGATATTTTTTCTTGTCTTCAGCTATATTCTTATACACTCCTGGAAATGGAAAAAAGAACACATTGACACCGGTGTGTCAGACCCACCATACTTGCTCCGGACACTGCGAGAGGGCTGTACAAGCAATGATCACGCGCACGGCACAGCGGACACACCAGGAACCGCGGTGTTGGCCGTCGAATGGCGCTAGCTGCGCAGCATTTGTGCACCGCCGCCGTCAGTGTCAGCCAGTTTGCCGTGGCATACGGAGCTCCATCGCAGTCTTTAACACTGGTAGCATGCCGCGACAGCATGGACGTGAACCGTATGTGCAGTTGACGGACTTTGAGCGAGGGCGTATAGTGGGCATGCGGGAGGCCGGGTGGACGTACCGCCGAATTGCTCAACACGTGGGGCGTGAGGTCTCCACAGTACATCGATGTTGTCGCCAGTGGTCGGCGGAAGGTGCACGTGCCCGTCGACCTGGGACCGGACCGCAGCGACGCACGGATGCACGCCAAGACCGTAGGATCCTACGCAGTGCCGTAGGGGACCGCACCGCCACTTCCCAGCAAATTAGGGACACTGTTGCTCCTGGGGTATCGGCGAGGACCATTCGCAACCGTCTCCATGAAGCTGGGCTACGGTCCCGCACACCGTTAGGCCGTCTTCCGCTCACGCCCCAACATCGTGCAGCCCGCCTCCAGTGGTGTCGCGACAGGCGTGAATGGAGGGACGAATGGAGACGTGTCGTCTTCAGCGATGAGAGTCGCTTCTGCCTTGGTGCCAATGATGGTCGTATGCGTGTTTGGCGCCGTGCAGGTGAGCGCCACAATCAGGACTGCATACGACCGAGGCACACAGGGCCAACACCCGGCATCATGGTGTGGGGAGCGATCTCCTACACTGGTCGTACACCACTGGTGATCGTCGAGGGGACACTGAATAGTGCACGGTACATCTAAACCGTCATCGAACCCATCGTTCTACCATTCCTAGACCGGCAAGGGAACTTGCTGTTCCAACAGGACAATGCACGTCCGCATGTATCCCGTGCCACCCAACGTGCTCTAGAAGGTGTAAGTCAACTACCCTGGCCAGCAAGATCTCCGGATCTGTCCCCCATTGAGCATGTTTGGGACTGGATGAAGCGTCGTCTCACGCGGTCTGCACGTCCAGCACGAACGCTGGTCCAACTGAGACGCCAGGTGGAAATGGCATGGCAAGCCGTTCCACAGGACTACATCCAGCATCTCTACGATCGTCTCCATGGGAGAATAGCAGCCTGCATTGCTGCGAAAGGTGGATATACACTGTACTAGTGCCGACATTGTGCATGCTCTGTTGCCTGTGTCTATGTGCCTGTGGTTCTGTCAGTGTGATCATGTGATGTATCTGACCCCAGGAATGTGTCAATAAAGTTTCCCCTTCCTGGGACAATGAATTCACGGTGTTCTTATTTCAATTTCCAGGAGTGTATTTAACTGTCGACCACGATAATCATCGAAATCAGAACATCACATATTTATTTAGTTTTTATAACTATGTTACTGTTAACAGCAAATTTGCTACAATTCTGAATCAAAAAGCATATCTTAAAATCTTTAGGATTTCTTTTTCAATCAGCGAAAGACATTGCGTTGATTCTCTTTTTCATTTCGACATATTTTTCTTGCTGCTCTCTTTCGTACTTCTTCACCAAAGACAGCAAGAATTTTTCTTTGAATGTAATATTTGCTTTAAAAAAATGGTCTTTCACTGTGCCGCGTACTTGTTAAACGTCTCCAGATTTATTCCACGTCTGCAATCATTTAGTCGTAGTAATCCAACCCGCCAAGCCACGTTTTCAACAACTGGTCTTCAACATTTATGACATGCATGTGCTCTAAATGCTCTTTTTTATTGCGAACGAGAATTACACGTTTTATTTGACGCAATAATTTGACTGTGAAATATCTCTTGGGACTTCGGGTATTTGTTATTAATTTTACTACCGAAAAACGAAATTACTTCAGTGACGGAATATTAAAAATCTGATCGTTTCCAACAGAGATAAATTAGATACGCACAATTGCATAAATGATACAGTGTTATAACAGTCGTCGGAAGTTACATTTTTCATACTCTAGCAAAACCATTATTTGCGAAATGTTTCCAGTGGTTAGATGTTGCCTTCCATCTTGGTCCAAATCTTTTCATCTGTACTTAACTGTTATACCTAGTAACCTTATCTGTTTTGCCTACTCTACGTTTTGTCAGCCTTGCTGTTCCCGCCTCCCCTCTGGCTCCTTTCAGATGCATGTTAATTATAATTGGAAGGCGTAATAAACGTTCTACAAACGTGTCCCTTCTTTTGGTAACGTTCTTCTTAGATTTGCTTCTTCATCTACTCGTTTTAGCACTTCTTCATTTCATACCTAGCCTATCTATTTAATTTTTATTATTCTTCGACGGCACCACAGATAGTTAAATTTCCTCCAGTTTCTTCTTCTCCGGATCTCTGTCGATCCACGCAATGTTGTTCTACGAAAGTACACATTAAGGTACACCCATGTCCACGTCGATATCTGTTAGCTGTGGAGCTAGTTGAGTGAAGAAAGCTTTTGGTCGCCTGTGCCAACGTACAGGATATCCATATTTAATGTTCCAGTTTCAAAACGTTGTAGAAAGAGAACCATTGCACAGAATGAAGTCAAATTTTGAAACGTCCCCTTTGAACAATTATACAGGATTGTGCTTAAACTGACACACAATACTTTTAGCGCAACGCAATCAGACTTTCAAAAATCCCTACAAAAGAATGGCCCTGACTCACATTAACCTATACGTTTCACAAATCACTTACCTCACAAAAATCTTCGTTACTTGAACTGCAATACAGCGAGCGCCACTACTGCCAGCTAAATAACAGATTCAAACTACTGAAGGCACTAACTACTGATAGGCACAGTTAGCAAAAGAAAGATTTTGATAGAGAACAAACAATGTATTTACCTTAATATTGTTCAAAAGTCATATTATATACAGGGTGATTCAAAAAGAATACCACAACTTTAGGAATTTAAACCTCCGCAACGACAAAAGGCAGAGCTAAGCACTATCTGTCGGCGAATTAAGGGAGCTATAAAGTTTCATTTAGTTGTACATTTGTTCGCTTGAGGCGCTGTTGACTAGGCGTCAGCGTCAGTTGATGCTAAGATGGCGACCGCTCAACAGAAAGCTTTTTGTGTTATTGAGTACGGCAGAAGCGAATCGACGACAGTTGTTCAGCGTCCATTTCGAACGAAGTATGGTGTTAAACCTCCTGATAGGTGGTGTATTAAACGTTGGTATAAACAGTTTACAGAGAATGGGTGTTTGTGCAAAGGGAAAAGTTCTGGACGGCCGAGAACGAGTGATGAAAATGTAGCACGCATCCAGCAAGCATTTGTTCACAGCCCAGGAAAATCGACTCGCAGAGCTAGCAGAGAGCTGCAAACTCCACAATCAATTGTATGGAGAGTCCTACGAAAAAGGTTAGTTATGAAACCTGAACGTCAACTACCCGAGGTGATGGATCGGCCGCCAGGCAGCCCGTGACAGAGCACTTCATCACTGGCCTCCAAGAAGCCCTGATCTTGCCCCCTGCGATTTTTTCTTATGGGGGTATGTTAAGGATATGGTGTTTCGGCCACCTCTCCCAGCCACCATTGATTATTTGAAACGAGAAATAACAGCAGCTATCCAAACTGTTACGCCTGATATGCTACAGAGCGTGTGGAACGAGTTGGAGTATCGGGTTGATATTGCTCGTGTGTCTGGAGGGGGCAATATTGAACATCTCTGAACTTGTTTTTGAGTGAAAAAAAAACCTTTTTGAATACTCTTTGTAATGATGTATAACAGAAGGTTATATTATGTTTCTTTCATTAAATACACATTTTTAAAGTTGTGGTATTCTTTTTGAATCACCCTGTATATCAGTTCATGACATCCAGTCTTACAAATGTACTGTTTCTGATGGACACACGTCCAGATCACCCACTCTCAAAAATCCGCCATCTCACTTCCCCACATCCACCACTGCTGGCGGCTCACCTCCAACTGCGCAACGCTACGCGCTGTTAACAGCCAACAGCCCAACACTACAATAGCGAACAATAGCCACAGACTGCACACAGCACATCCAGTGATTTTCATACAGAGCGCTATTGGCGTTACCAATATAAAAACCTAAACAGCCTACTTACATAGCCCCCATGCTCCCCACAAAAAATTTTACTAATTGTTTTGGACAGTGGCCAATACAGATTTGAAAAAATTTCATAATTACAATAACAAAGAAATCAAATGCACACTTATTGATACAATGTTGGTCAAAAGCTAAAATTTTCTCACAGTCCATAAAGACAGTCCTGATCGTTCATCACAGTAAAATTGCAGTGTTTTTCTCAGAGTCTGAGCAGTAAAAGAAAATGCACACGGAAGTAGTGGATTTCCATGCAGTCTTGAAGAAGTAGTGTTGTCCTTCCAATGGAAAGACAATGCTGACTCTTGACATGCAGACAGGTAATGGGCCACAACAGAGCAACCCCACAACAGAGTCAGTCGAAGTTTTGAAGTGTTGTTTGCCAACGGAAAGACAGTGCTGACTCTTGACATGCAGACAGGTAATGGGCCACAACAGAGCAACCCCACAACAGAGTCAGTCGAAGTTTTGAAGAATATTGGTAGGTGGGTCATCACAGAGCAGACCCACTGTAGTCCTGGTAGAGATTGTGGTATTGGTGGGCCACCAGAGGTGCAGACCCACTGAAGTCCTTGTAGAAATAATGGTACTGGTAGGTCATCAAAGATGCAGACCCACTGTAGTCCTTGTAGAGATAATGGTATTGGTGGGCCATCAAAGATGCAGACCCATTATAGTCCTTGTAGAGACGGCCTGCAGCCATCTATTGCGACTGTGCAGGTGCACAATCACCATCGAAGAGTCTTGTGGAGAATATAGCAAGTCCATAAACCACCACTTGTGCACGCACAAAGTTTTTGTAATTGTCCTTAGAACCAGCAATGCTGTTAATCAGTCCATTGCTGAATTATTAACACACGTCCAAACACTAACAGTCCTCCTTTTTTTCACATATTGTGCATATACTATGACCAACAGAAATGTGTGCAGTGAAATGAATGCTTATAGGTTACTTAATTTGATGAACTGGTGTCAATTACAATTTTATAACACAAGAATACAATAACAAAGGTACAAAATACAGCATTAAAGAACATAAGAATACAGATAACATTTATAGTAAAACAGGCTATACAAAAGAATAGAAATAAACATGTACATCAGTGTTACAAGAATTATGACATAAGTACATACATAAAAGGTCAGAATAACTTTTGAAACATCAACTTCACACATGAGCATTAAAACAAAACAGAATAAATAATGTCTAAGCATCTTTACAAAGTAAATAACATATTATCAGAAAAATTCTACAATATAACTCTTATTAGATAAACACATAAAGACAGGAAAAACACAAATTGACACAGCGTAATAACACAAAAATACAGGACAGGGTTTGTTTTCAGTGTGACATTTGGTACTGCAGTCCAACCCAAAACTTCATTCTGTAGATCTTTCCTCTTATTTCAACATCTGTTTCCACCAAAAAAAATCCTATCCAAGCATGCTTTCTGCATTTATATGTTCACATCCTCTTTCAAAAATAGGTTTTCTCCACTGTACACCACTTTTATGGCCAAACCATTTTCTTATAGCTTCTCAATGCATTTCTTCCAATTCATCACAACTCGTTCTCTTATATAGCCAACCCCATCTTAAGCTAACTTAAAACTACTGAGCTCAGATGCTAAACTAAGGGACAAGGCAATGCAGCAGCACAAAAAAATCAACACAAACAGCAATGACAAAAAATGGAAATTGGCAAAGCAAGCAGCAGTAAATGCAATAACTTATATCTAAACATGACATAGCTCAAGCAGAAAAAATAGTACACTTAAGATGGCCATGTCTAATACCTATGTCACATCTTAGTGTCTATGGAATTAAAGTGGTGCACCACATCAACTTATTGTAAAAAAAAATTTTACCATGCACTTGAAAAGAAAATTAAGTATGCAGTTACTGTTACTAGTCCCTCTTGTTGTTCTTTCCTTTCCAAGTGCCCCTTTTTTTAAGAATGTGGATCACAAAATTATTATTTAATAGATCTGTTGACAGAAAGTGTTCACATTAGCAAATGCATTTTATTTTATTTTATAAAACCAATGCTGCAACACAGCTGGAAACTAGATATCAAATGAAATAAGCAACTATGAAAAGCAAAGCATAAAATATCATTCGATAGTCATGTGACATTTCATAAGTTAGTAGAAATTCTCTCAACTCTCGTAGAAAGACACTTGTCATAATCAGGTGTGCAGATGTAAGTATCTTTCCAAGTAATGAGCGTGTCGTATTTGCAATGCTTTCTACAAAGGAATGTCAATAGCGAGGATAATGGCCTCTTTTTTTTCTGCACCTAATGGCTTTCTCTCCAGGCAGGAGGCACAGCTGGGTGCCCACGACACATTACGTGCAGGACACTCAACTTTCTTACTGAAATATTTACGACCGCAGTTTCCACTACAGTGACAGTCTCATATAAAAAATTTCACAGGTCGAGAATTTGCGTTGCAAATGTGTAGAAATAAAATCCTATGAATATAACAATGTGAAAAAATTTTCGCCTGCTTTGTGATACGTTCACGCATTTACACACATTTCATATCTCTTAAAGTATGATTCTTGGTTTCCAACATCCTTTCTCACAAGTCAGAGTCCCTAACCACTTCTCATTATTCCTTACCTTATTACACATATACATATTTGTCGACACTTCTTCACTATTTCATCATAACAAATACGTAGCATAATCAAATTCCACATACAGCATCAGCTTATTGATCATAAACATACCTCAACGGCATAATACACATTGTCATCGTAATAATAACATCATAAAAACTCAGCCAAATCTCAAAAACGTCGTAGCTTTCTGCGTTAATTTCAAACCCTAAAAAATTCTCTGCTCATTTCAATAGTGTCATCTACCTCAATCGTACTTTAAAAATCATGATCCCATACCAAATATATCATTCAAAGCTCTCATAATATCACAATGGTTCTGAAAAAATATGAACAGTTCACAAAGTACAGACAAAATACAATTTCGTAATTGTGAAGTTGTCCAACGGTGTAATTACGTAAAAATCTGTCACTGATGTAGTAAAATAAATGTTTGTCTCTTTCAGTTAAATGATCAGATAGCTGTGTAATTTTTGTATTAGAGAAATATGGTACTGATGTGTAAAGTTGTATAAGCAAATACCATATTAGCTAGGGCTCCTTGTGCTTGCCAAACACATGGTACACAAAGTAAGCGTGTACCCCCCTGAGGATTAATGTAATTATACCCTCAGGTGTTACAGATTACAGCAATGGAATTAAGTGTGTCATAGAAAACTTTCTTTGTAATTCAAAAATCTTTAAAAATAAATGTTTTAAGTACAAAATTAATCACTCAAATGCATGTCCTGTAGCGCTAAATGTGCCTCTTGCTGTAACATAATTCTGTGGAAGCGTTGTAGTTATCGTCCTCTGTAAGCCAAGTTCTGCTGAAGTCAATGTACTCACCTCATCATAAACCAAAGTGAAATGCTTTGCGTACAGATATCTTAGTTATTACGTACAGTACCGTATTGTTGTGCTACGAAAAAGGCTGTCTCATTGCAGCTATACCACAAAAGTTACTATTAAAACATGTTTCACTTTCCAGAAGAATTCAGAAAAACTGTGCAGATATAAAACAGAAACACTGCAAAAGCAACATTGTAAATTGTTACTCATTAGTAGCGTCATGATAAAATCGTGTAGCTGTCACATAAACTAACCACTGTGTCATCTGGTATCTCACAGAAAGTACTTTAAATCCAGAATGTATTTTCAAGTAAACCAAAATGTTAATTAAAATCTCATTAGCAGTACCAGTATATGTTCTAAGTATGTAAGCCTGATAGTCGTTACGTAATCGTGCAACTAACAAGCAAGAATGTACAAATAACAACACTGTGTCGTCTGTTCACTATAACAATGCCTTCGTAATTTCTGTTTAAAAATGTTCCCTCGGTTCTAGACTGGATAGTTAACTTCAAAACATAGTTGCATGTCAACAGTTTCTCAGTGTGGCAAATTGTACTAGTAGTGTGAAGTGAAAAGTTTTATGGGAAAGACTAAGTTAAAAAACAGATTATCTTTCAATAAACGGTTTTATATGTGAAATGTGGTGTAAACCTTTGCTCTTCCTAGTACGCAGAGTTTCAACTTCAACGCAATTATCGTGTGGTATACGTCGGTAAGTAATGCTAAAATTTTTCTCAAGGTTAGCGTCCATGTTATTTTTCGCTGAGCCAGCGGGCGCACGTGGCTGCCTGTGGTGTGAGTCATTGTCTGCTATCTCTTTGTTGGCGTGTGTCGTTATTGGGATTAGGAGACCTAACTTCTACAAATTCACCTTGTCGAGAGGGCCCTGCCCTGTTTGAATCTCGCCAGTTCTGATGAAATTCAGGTCTGTCGTAACGATTATATTGTCTGTCGTCATGTCTATAGATTCCATAGTTTCTTTCTAGTCGGTCATGTGGTAGAGAATTTCTCCCTGAATTGTAACTACGTGCTGAATTGTTGCATCTGAAGTTATTCTGTCTCCCTTGATAGTAAATGTTTTGGTTCCCATATTGTCTGCTTCTATGGTAATCTCTGTCATATTCATTACTACGGAAATGCGATCTTTCTCTGCAATTATTACTACTCTGCCAATGGTTGTCATATGGGTGGTGTCTGTTTTGGTCACGATTTACATTGTAAGAATAGCCTTGTCGTGTCCAGTTATTATTTCTGTCATTGCAGAATTGTGACGGATGCGACCTGTAATTGTTGTGCTTCTGTTTTTGCATTCCGCGAGTGTCAGTGTCAATTTTCAATTCTTGTAACAGTCCCTGAAAAGCGTCAATGTCGTCTTTGCAACGTCCTGCCAAAATAATATGTCGTAAATGTTCATGCAATTTGATTAAACAAATGCGGATAAGTTCTGAGGGGCTGTATGGGTTTGACTGGTACTGATTCTTGTGCAACATGTCTTCAAAATATTTCACAAGACTGGAAAATTCAGATTGTTCGAAATGTTTCATCATTATGATGCTATGTTTTACTCGGTCTTGTGTAGCTTGAGACCAATATGCTGAGAGGAAAGCATGATAAAATTCTCCTTCACTGTGACAATCGTGAATGACCTATCGCATTCTTTCAGCTGGTTCATTCTCTAAGTAGTCACACATAAATTCTAATCTGTGCTCTAATGACCAGTTGGGAGGAAAACAATGAGAGAATTGATGGAGCCACGCTTGTGGATGAATGTCGTTGCCAGAATTCTTGAATGTTTTGAATTTACGTGTAGTAATAAACAGCTTACAGTCAAAATCATCTTGTCGGCGAGTCGCATGTCGGTCATTATTACGTCGTTTCGGCGGTTACATCTCAAAATTCGGTGTACCTTGCCAATTTCTTTCATAATTTCCGAAGTGCCCTGTGTTATTGTTTTGTGGCTTTTCCGTATTTCTAAGTTCCTCTTCCCGTGTTGGAGCGCGAGTGTCCTCTGAAATATGAAATTTTTGTATTACTTGTGCCAACTGATCTTGTACTTCCCGGATTTCTCTTTTGTATTGCGTATTAATTTATTTCTGATTTTCTTTGAATTTCTTAATTTATTCATACTCTTCTGTGTCAGTGATGGCTACAGGTCTTGTGTCATTCAGATCATCATCTACCTTTGCAGATAAGTTAGTGAACTGATCCGAAAGTTCGGCTACTTTCTCCGATAGTGTATTTATTTCCTCAGTGTGTTTTTCTGAACCAAGTTTCAGAGTGTCCATTTGTGTTGAAATCGTATCTAATGTGTCCTTTAAGTTTTCCTGAGTTTTTGCAAGTTGCATAACCGAATTGGTAGATGCAACTGAGTCAATTTTAGCTTGCAAGGTGTCGTGATTTTCATGAACAATAGTTTGCAGTTTCTTTATAGCTGCTTCATGATTCTGTAATGCATTTTCATGAAGCGAAAAAACAGGTTGGAAATGCTCACAAATTTGTGTTTTTACGTCATTACAGACTTTTTGACATTTCGATTCGATTTTATGTAACTCAGTAGTTAAATCTTCATGTGTTTGTTGAAGTGTTTCTTTAATTTGTTTCTGATTTTTTCCATTTGTTGCTGTGTTTGTCTCTGATTTTGTTTCATTTGTTGCATTAATTGCAATAATAATGTGTTAGTGTCTGGAATCTGTTGCTCTATGCTTTTCGGCAGTGCATTTGCACCGGCAACATTCACATTTTGACGAGCAGAAAATGTGTCTTGACTTATTTGAGAAAACGGTGAGGACGCAAAACCTGAATCTACAGTATTTGCAAGATTATGTCCTGTCATTTTGGATTCCTGAGGCGAACTGTTGCTGACCGATCGATCGATAATGCTTCCCTGTTCACTAATTGTTTCACTCTCTACACCATTATTTGCCGCCCGCTCCATTTCCCTATGCACAATTACCAAATTACTAGTTTGAACATTAGTTAATTCCTTACACGGTGGCACTAACACACTGCTTTCGTCTTTATTTTGGAACCTAGTATTACGTTCACACACCATTATTGTCACAATATTTCACACGACAACACAGAAAAGCACAATTTGAAGAGCAAAATAAGAAAACACATTAACATAGCACTGAAAATAATATCTAGTTAATTGCAAGCGCAGCTGCGAAATACTTGGTGCAAATCTACATGCATGCCACAACTGTTTTACTGCAAAACAATGAAAAACTACAACTACAAAGGAAATTCTCTCTATAATTATGCACTAGCTATAAACAATAGCTACACTAATTACAGAAACTACAAGGAAAAATCAGAAGATTCCAGTGAGGTATCCTGGCAGGGTCGCCATATGAAACGTCCCCTTAGAAGAATTATACAGGATTGTGCTTTAACTGACACACAATATTTTTAGTGCAACGCAATCTGACTTTCAAAAATCCCTACAAAAGAATGGCCCTGACTCACATTAACCTATACATTTCACAAATCACTTACCTCACAAAAATCTTCATTACTTGAACTACTGCAATACAGCGAGCGCCACTAGTGCCAGCTAAATAACAGATTCAAACTACTGAAGGCACTAACTACTGATAGGCACAGTTAGCAAAAGAAAGATTTTGATAGAGAACAAACAATGTATTTACCTTAATATTGTTCAAAAGTCATATTATATATATATCAGTTCATGACATCCAGTCTTACAAATGTACTGTTTCTGATGGACACACGTCCAGATCACCCACTCTCAAAAATCCGCCATCTCACTTCCCCACATCCACCACTACTGGCGGATCACCTCTAACTGCGCAACGCTCCGCGCTGTTAACAGCCAACAGCCCAACACTACAACAGCGAACAACAATGCAAACCAGCCACAGACTGCACACAGCACATCCAGTGATTTTCATACAGAGCGCTACGGGGCGTTACCAATATAAAAACCTAAACAGCCTACTTACAATTTGAACAGTGCTTCATGGATGAGGTAAGAAGTGTTAGAGAACAAAAATAAGGTAACGAAAATTTTATCAATAGATGTCACTGTAAGCGTCTTAACGTAAATATGATCGTCTACAAATGACAGATGAATCGCAATAGGATGACCATGGTTTGAGTTGCACATTACAGTAACCGTAGTTCAATGTACATGATTGCACGTGTTTGGTTCACCAGTGATGACACTGTTATTTAGTTAAGCACACCCACCACTGCAAGGTCTTACCACACCAGGTGGTAGAAACCGATTTTTGTCTGTCCTAAGGCCAAAAACCGCACAGAAACGACAATGCCATCGGCTTTTGATTGTCCTGGAGACAAAAACTGCATAAAAAGCAAAAAGATGTCGATTTCTAACTATTTTAAGACTGTAGCAAAACATGTCAATATGCTGTCCACCGTTTTCTGCCATAAGTTGAAATCGAGAAACAGCATATTCCACAACAGATCCGAACGTCTCGCGGGTCACGTTCAGAATGCGATGCGCAGTTCATGCCTTCACATCTGCTACGTTAGTAACTAGAGCACTAAACACAAAATCTTTCGGATAACTAGACAGCCAGAAGTCGCACGGATTTCGATGAGATGATCTGGACGGCCAGGTTGTAGGGAAATGACGGCTGATAATTCTAGAGTTTCCGAAATGAATCTGCAGCAGCCGCTTCACAGGCTGTGCAGTGTACAGAGCAGCGCCATTTTGCGCCTTTGCAGAATGAAGTGGTACCGGTTGATCTGCGTGCAGCTTTTCCGTTGCCCAAATTTTGCAAGTCTGCGTATTGATATGTCTTTTGAGTTGGATATGGGCTTCGTCTGTTTCATGGCCACTCGTCCCCTTTCATGCGGGCAAGAAATTCCACAGCGAACGTTTGTCTTGCTGGTAAGTAAGTAGGAAGCAATTCCTGAACATGGGTGATTTTGTGTGGATAACAATGCAGGTAGTTTGTAGGATTTTATGCACCGTGCTCGCATCCCTGAGTGTCTGGAACTTCTGCATAGCTACTGGCGCACAGTCACCGTTCTTATAAAAGAGCTTTACCAGCAGCGGGCGATTCTTCGTATTCCCCTGTGTCAATAATAAGCTAATGAAAATTGACGAAATTCTGAGCAGAAGTTCTCTTTCTATAGCGTTTTGGAACTGGAACTTTAGTTATGGACACCCTGTACTTTTTAGTATGCGGTCCTTCCCAGTTTGAGTCAACCTTTATAATCGTATTTACTACCTAGCAGAATTATTTTACTTTTTACACTACTCTCTCGTGCCGAATTTTCATGTTAATGTAGTCGTTATTCTTCTTTCTACTGCTCTTCATCGCCTTTGTTTTTCCTTTGTTTATCTTTAAGTCATGCTGCACGTCCCTTTTAACAGAACTTGCAAATCTTCCTTAGGTTCGGCCAGAATGGCTGTGTCGACCGCAAATCTTAGCGTTGGTAGCTGTTTCTTTTGCTCTTTTATTTCTGTTCCGAAGTTTTCTTTCATTTCTCTTACTGCTTCCTCGACCTACGAGTTGAACAAAAGGAATGATAAGCTGGCACAATCCCTTACACGCTTCTGAACACGAACTTTTTTTCTTGGCTTTCTACTACCATAACAACAATTCAAACTTTGTAGATGTTGTGGATTATTCACCTGTCTTTGTAATTAAAGCCGCATTTTCTAAGGACGGTGAACATATTACTCTACGCCTGATTGTTGATGACTTTCTCTAGGTCCACGGAGTTATGGCCTGATTCTATGTCCACATTAGAGAACGCTTTGCAGTTCAGAATCTAACTTCGAAATATTTCTCCAAACGTACTTAATCCGACAGTGACACTTGTCGCAAGCATAAATCTGTTGCACGAAGAGAACGACCTACCACCGGAAGTCGTTGCTGATATGAGATTTCTTGTTTGCGTGTAGCAATCATACATCGTCGTCACAACGCCAAATAAGTTTAGGCAAATTTCGATCAGATTGAAGGCAGCATAGGTTAAAAACAATTTACAATAATTTATTAACTGAAAGTTACGTAATTTGAGCGTGAAGAGGATGCATGGCAATCTAGTTCACAGTTCATTTGCACTTATCTCCCTGTGAACAATGGTGTAGTCCCAAATACGGTGAGCGATGATTGTTATAAGCAGTAGAATGACCAGTTTGGCTCTTGTTGGCGGCGATTATAGCTAAGGTCCTGATGCAGCCTTAGGTACTTTGCGGTTCTCTGGATACTGACTGACTGACTGGAGTCGGGCATCTGCCTGTAACCGCTAAACGCATTTAGCGGATGGATGCTAGCCACATGATTTAAGGTGGAGGGATAATGTACTGGCTCACTATGACGTCTGACTATGTCTATATAGCGCCTCGCTGGAGGCTGTCTTTGCCATACTGCGCCCTCTCTGTGTATGGCTGTGTCTCGTATCTTCTGAAGGTCACAGAAAAACATTGTGTAGTCCAGTTCATATCTGCGCGTATTGTCTCCTCTTACCAATGCATATCTTCCTCTACGGTGGTTTTAGAAGAGAATCTTTACTTCAACCTACTGAGACCTGCGGTAAAAACCTAGAACCTCCCATCCTGCTCATTTCTTTCTTCTCTGGTAATTTTCGAAGAGACTCTTCACTTCATCCTACTGACACCTGTGACAGAAGCGTAGGAACCTCTCTCACTTCTCATTTATTTCTTCTCTGGTGGTTTTCAAACCTCTCCCAATTCTCATTTCTTTATGTCTTTCCCCTAACCCATATTCTCCAATTACCCTACCTCTCATTCTCTCCCACACAGGAGAAGTTGTGGAAAATATACGGTATACGGTATGTCCAACACCAGAAGAGTACTTTGTGCTCGAAAGACAGTAGGTATAGGGTACGAGGGAGTGCTGAAAAATAATGACTCCGAATTTTTTATTTGAAAACGCTTAAAAATTTTTGGATAAAACAAACGTTATTAACATTCTACATCTCCATTCTTCATGCGTTTATATTTATTTTTCAACATAGCCACTCGGCGACGAACACGTATCTCCCAAAGAGAGACCAGTTTGTTGATACCGTCGCTGTAGAATATTTGTCTTTGTTGACGAAGTAAAAACCTCACCTCTTCTTGCACCGCTATATCACTATTAGAGCTAAGTCCACGAATGTTTTCCTTAAGTTTTGAAAACAGAAGAAAACCGGACGGGGCCAATTCGGAAGTGTGTGGAGGACGATCGATGACAGTGAACTCAAGGAGCTGGATTGTTGCAGATGTCGCAGCGCTCGTGTGTGGTCTGACATTGCCATGCCGAAGAAGAGGGTGCCCCATTCGTGGACGAATTCTTCGAATTCAAAACTCTCTTGCAGCTCGTTGCTTCTCTCGCACTGACAGAGATACGTCACGCACTGCCATGTTACACGATACAATACGGAGCCCTCTAGCGGCAGAGGGCTGCAAATAAGTAGACATGAAGAATAAAGATGTAGAAAGTTAATGGCGCCTTTTTTATTTACAAATCTTTAAGAGTTTTCACATAAATTCGGAGGTATTACTTTTCAGGACACTCCAGTAATTTCCTATTTTCTCTGGCGTCAAAAACAAAAGCGACATAAGACACGTGAAGCTGTTGAACGATTCGTCAGAAATCTCACACTTTTTAACTTCTGAACAGAATAACACACAGAGGGATAGAAAAAAATCGGAGAAACGTTGCACCATATTTTTGTTTTCTTACCGTTGTTGTAGCACAGAAACACTTTCAATCGAAGGGAGCACGGAAAAAAAAATAGATTGTGTTCACGACATTTTTAAATACGTGGAAATCCTTCGACAATACAATGTAGAACAAGACATTCAAGATCTTGGGGAGGATGTGGCCTCGATGACCTATACGATGTACCTGCGACGAAAGACATTCCCAGTCTCAATGTTTCGGGATTTTCTAACATTCCTTTCCAGTGCAACAGCTGTTACGTTTGTTACATCACACATAGCGTCAGAAATTTGTGCAGGTCATCGACGGATATTTGAACAAATCAGAATTGTTGAGCAGTGTCTCACATCTACAGTCCATACTAATTTTATTATCATTGGCACGCATTACAGAATATTTCGTGTAAATTAACAATAAAACATCGTAAATATGTACCAACTGATAATAATGCCTAGCCTGTCACAAAATTTGTTACTGGACAACTACGTTGTTTACGTAAATTGATTTTGGCGCCACCGTCAGAAAATCGTTCGATGTCCCGAATATGCCTTCTCGTTGCAATGCTGCGTGATGTAATGGGTTGGGTTGTTTGGGGCAGGAGACCAGACAGCGAGGTCATCGGTCTCATCGGATTAGGGAAGGACGGGGAAGGATGTCGGCCGTGCCCTTTGAAAGGAACCATCCCGGCATTTGCCTGGAGCGATTTAGGGAAATCACGGAAAACCCAAATCAGGATGGCCGGACGCGGGATTGAACCGTCGTCTTCCCGAATGCGAGTCCAGTGTGCTAACCCCTGCGCCGCCTCGGTGTGATGTGATGTATCATCTGTGTTTCGGCGCCATTGTTACACTTTCTGGAAGGTATTATGTTCCAATTCTGAAGTGCATCAGCACACCTGCTACGACTGGTCCCGATCCTGTCTTACGTAGTAGTCCAGAGCCGGCTAGGGTAGTTGTTATACATGGCATGTTGAGAAGTTCCGGCTGGGCTTCTCGGGTTCATATCTGCCCGTCTTCCTCCCCCCCCCCTCCCCCCCCCCCCACTCATTTCTCATTTATTGTGCTGAAGTCAGCGGTTGTCAGGTTTACAGCTGCTGTTGTTAACTGCCATGCTTCATAGGAGCCTATTCCTTCTTACGTCATTGATATTCATTCTTATTGGTAGTTGTGGGTTTTGAAGAACGTTGTTCTTCTCTCCGACAAATGAACCCAATCTCCATATCGCAGGAATTGGGATATGGCTTACAGCCGGTAGCCACTTGCTGGGTGTAGACCTCACTGCGTCCAAGACGAAACACATCGTGTGATGCAGTTGTACAGGGGCTGTTGAGTCGCACCGGAGCACAATATTCCGTCGCAGCGTAAAACTGTCGCAAGTCACAACACCTGAGCGTGGCGGCGGAGAACCCACACAAAGTGCCGCATACTTTTTGTATGATGGCATTTCTCGCTTTGAGTTTTGCGGAAAAGTTTCGTTAGGTGTTGTTTAAGGTATAGAGCCTCATTGGCCGGCCGAAGTGGCCGTGCGGTTAAAGGCGCTGCAGTCTGGAACCGCAAGACCGCTACGGTCGCAGGTTCGAATCCTGCCTCGGGCATGGATGTTTGTGATGTCCTTAGGTTAGTTAGGTTTAACTGGTTCTAAGTTCTAGGGGACTAATGACCTCAGCAGTTGAGTCCCATAGTGCTCAGAGCCATTTGAACCATTTTTGAAGAGCCTCATTGGGCGTGACTGCTATGTATTTCGGATGAAGATTGTGGCGCACAAGTCTGTTTACGAAGTTCGTTGAGAGTTGTCTGTTGGCTACGCGGGTGTTTAAATTGAAGCATGTCACCTGCATCTTGCTCGAACTGTGTTGGATTCTCTAGTCGCGGTAGTGTTTTCCTAGGGTGTACATCTGATGCCGATGCTCCTTTTCTTCCATTCATTTCTTTACGGTTGCTGTTGTTTAAGAAGTGAGCATTCAGATGGTTGGAACAGCAGTTTTCTGCTCAACATAAATTACCTCTGTGAAGTTGCTACCAAAAACCAATATAATTTTCTTTTCATTTCTTTATGTTGCATGGGGGCTTATTTAAATGAAATGAAAACAATTTTAATTTTTGCTTTAGTAGCTGTCTGTCCGATTACGAAGTCTCGTAACGGTTGGCCCTGACTATTATTATTACGCAATCTGACTGCTTAGAACAATAACATAGAATGAAATGGAAATGTTCATTAACACAATTAATTAATTAATTAAGTCCCCAGCAACTATAAAACCTACGAAACCAAAGTACAAGTATAACTGTTCTGTGTGTGGGAGTGTGACTCAACGTACGCATCTGGCACGGTTCTTCTTCAACAACACAAGAATTTTTAAATAACATTTATACTGAATTAATTAAAGAAAATACAAATACCATAATTACTCAAGAGATCCACAATTACACTCTAATCCAAGAACACAAGCCAGATGCTTTGTTGACTGAACCTGTAATGACACATTATTTAAAACATGGAAATAATGAAAAATAAATCAAGTTTCGTTACCTTCATATATTGACCAAAATCACTCTCATAATTACAATATAGCTCCACACCGCCTCGCTATTACCACATCTCAACAAGAACTTTTCAGTATCACATCTCAGCAAGCACTCCCTACTAGCACATCTCAACACGAACTGACTACCCCGAGTCCTCGACAAGCACTGACTTCTAGCACATCTCAATAATGACTTCCCGTGGAGGCGGCGGAACAATGCTCTCTAGCGATCTCTGGCGCTGTGGCTCAGTGTAGCCACCTTTCATATGCCCTTCCTCCACGGCTAGAATTTGATGGTATTTTTGCCAGCATTGGTGGTGAAAATACCACCAAATTCGTCAAAAAAATACAGACAAAAATAAAAAATAATATTAATACGTAAATATCATATAACTAGATAAAATTTTGGCTTTGCACTGACCTTTCAATAACCTAATATATAAAATACAGTAAGCAATACAAATTCTTTCATACATGTGACTTTACATAATAGTTTACACAAGTATTATGTGGTTAAACAGTTCAATCAATAGCGTCAGCAATGACGAATATGTGCAGGTAAGAGTCTCATAACTTTCCACAAACAGTAATACACAAAAAATCAGTTTATACAAATATTCACATAAACGCTTTCCATAGCCCAAGAATAAGCAGTTGACAGTTCCAGCAGTAGCACCCAGCAATGGTCAACAGGTGCAAATACCAATAAGTAACATTTTTTCAATAGAAGCAGTCCATCAGTGGCACCCGCAATGTTGAGCAGGTGCAGACACCAACAAGTAACACCATTTCAGTAGAAGCAGTCCATTAGTGGCACCAGAAATGTTGATCAGGTGCACACAGCAACAGGTGACTTCATTTCAGTAGAAGCAATCCATCAGTGGCACCCAGCAATGTTGAGTAGGTGCAGACATCAACAGGTGACATCTTTTTAGTAGAAGCAGTCCATCAGTGGCACCCAGCAATGTTGAGCAGGTACACACAGCAACAGGTGACATCTTTTCAGTAGAAACAGTCTATCAGTGGTACCCAGCAATGTTGAGTAGGTACACACAGCAACAGGTGACATCTTTTCAGTAGAAACAGTCCATCAGTGGCACCCAGCAATGTTGAGCAGGTACACACAGCAACAAGTCACATTTCTCAGCAGAAGCAGTTCCATAAAATACACTGTCACTGATCACACTGTTCATCAGAGTTTATAAGCAGAAATTAAACATGTCCTAGTGGCACCAATATTGTAGAAAAGGTACAAGTAACAGTCCATAATTTTTTTACAATCACTGATCACACAGTTCATCAGCAGAAATTAAACATGTCCTTGTGGCACCAATCATGTAGAAAAAGTACAAGTAACAGTCCATAATTTTTTTTTACAATCACTGATCACACAGTTCATCAGCAGAAATTAAACATGTCCTTGTGGCACCAATCCTGTAGAAAAAGTGCAAGTAACAGTCCATACTATTCACCATAACTACTGAGACAGTTCAGTCATGAACAATAGTTTGAATGCACATACAATTTCTTTAACAAAATATAATCAATGCTCTTACACTAAACATACAAATCATAATAAACACACAAATGATATCAGGTAAATATCACATTAACTATTACAGTACACAATAACAGTTAACCTATAATATTTATGGGTGTCAGTGCAAGCCACAACAAACAAGTGAAATAATATTTAGGAGATAGGTTGGGATCACTTCTCTGGGATTATAAAAGGAAAACACACAAAACACACTCACTCATCTTTCATCCACATTAGTGCTACTCTGTAATTGAATAGTGTTAACTGTGTAAATGCAATTCTGTCGAAATTTTATGTTCATTATGTGTATCAAGTAGTAGTGGCAGCAATGTATAACAGTCAATAATAGTTAAGTCAACGTCATAGTCATCATGTCAAGACCAATGTTTGCCAAGCCAGATCAAATTGTACTGTTGCTGAACAACTGTCAGTGAGCCAAGATATGCAAATACTTCCTCTCTTCAAAAAAAAAAAAAAGTATATACTGCTTATTGATTTAACAAAGTGTGTGTGTAGACAATCTTCTTTGTACTTGAGTGTTCTAGTCTGCCACCTTCATCCTCCTTGTTCCATATAGACCAACAAAAAAAATATGCTCCTCAATTACTTCACCTCTTATCCACCAAACTCCAATAATCATCAGCATTACATAATCTCAATATTTCAATAATACCTCATTTACCTTACCTCTTGTCCACGAAAACTCCAATAATCATCTACTTCACCTAATCTCAATACCTCAATAATACGTCGATACATATAAACCTCAGCACCAATATCATTTCACTTCCATAACAACTCTTTCCTCTAGTCAGTCTCCTCGAACAAGTACAGATAAAATCCTAGTGCAACTTCAATTCAGCATCCCATGCAATCCGAAGACACATTGTCCACACACAACCTCTGTGTATTCCATCTGACCCAAATTTTCTACTCATTATAAATTATAAGATACATTTTGGTTCCTTGTCCATCATTAAATAAAAGAAATGCATACATGACCTCTAACAGACTTAGTTCGAATAACTCTCAGTAATTAAGTACGATTACGGAGTGTGAATAATCATACTATTTCACAGTGTGTACACCACTTCAAGAATCATGGCAGAAGCAAACATGTGGAGTATTCCTTGTGTCAAGTGTCACTTCCTATTTCAATTGCTCACGAAAATGCAGTGTAATACTGTCAATGGTCTAAACCTAGTTTTGGTCTGTCATGTCGTTAGCTTCCTTCCTATTAGCATAAATTTATACAGATTCCATAAAACCTCAGCTCATGTGACTTCTATGACTTTCTTTTACTAATGTCGTTCGTCGAATTATAGCAGTTCATTTTCTTATCTTAAAAATATAAGGCACTGAGCGTAAGCAAAACATGCAATAGCGAGTAAATATACCAGTAGAGAACAGAATGTCAACAAGTGGATGCAGCACAATCCCTACAACGAGGCTCTGCCAAGTGAACAATCTATAATTAATACCACAGTGTAACCTAAACTCTATATTTGTACACAGTATATCAGCATTTCTATATACTAGATTGAAGAGTAGTTATGACAACAAAACAGACATGTGTAAATATGCAATCCATACGCACAGCAGCAAACATGCCTTACACAATAAACAGGTCATTAGAATCACATCGACATAAGCAAATAAATGTTCATATGTAATCTTAATAAGTAAACATGAAGGCGCAAGCAGATAAATCATAAAGTGTAACTTACATACATAACCACAGTCAGCACAATTAATCAGGTGACAATTATAATTTAAATAAATAAGCACAGCAGGCACATAATTAAAAAATATGACATCAGTGAAAAAGCATAGCAGCCAAGCGATGCATAATATATACAAATAACAACCCTGTTCATTAACTAATCATTGTCAAAATCAGTTAATATGCGTAAGCACGTCGCTTCACTAGTAAATTCATAGAACATGAAATTAGCACAAAGTATGAATCACGTAATCGCAAGCAGCAAATTACGTCTAAAGTACGTACCTAAGTGGAATTATGTTACCTGAAAAATAAACTCAATTAATAGTTACCCTTTTTAATTTATTACCTTTTTTTTTTTTCGAAATTCCATCCTTCCTGAAATTTTCTCCATAGCAAGTCGTCTTAACGTCTGACACGCACAGAATTTACCTGAAGGTCTTAAATATTTTACACATCCGTATCCTGAAAAATACTGAACGTTAATAACATAATTTATGAAGTCCTTATAGCTTTATACAGAATTTAGTCGGAGAAATTAGACTGTGTATTTGTTTCCGTCTGTCAGTGCATTCGCACTGAGCGCTCGATCAGCTGTAGGCGCGTGACGTAGGAAGTGATTGTTTGCGGTCAACGACTGCCTTGTGCGGCGCGCAGACTGACTGTTGCTTTGAGTATGTGCCGCCGCCAAAACACAGCGCGGTATCCTTGCATTCTCCGTGTGTTTACATGTAGCTGTTAGTTTCTCACAAGTATGTCATTCCACAAAAATTTTTACGTTAGATACATGATGTATTCCCTTAGAGCGTCGAGATTTAAGGGTTTCTACTTCAACAGTGTTATCATGAATAATTTTGCGAACTCTATATGGACCGTTATAAAGCAGAAAAAATTTGCGACATAAGCCTTTTGCTTTATGAGATAAACGGTGGGACTTAATTAACACCTTTTGACCAACTGACAAGATTTTTAAACGACCAGGACGTTTAGCTGATTTCTCTCTTCTCGCAGCCGCAGACGCAATATTTTGCAGAGCCAGGTTCACAACTTCAGAATGCCGCAGTTTCCGTGAAGGCGGAAAAGGAACTATTTCAGAAATGCGATTTGTTGGTACTTTATTTTTTAATATCAGTGTAGGCGGTAAAGAAGTTGAATCATTAGGAAGTTCATTCAGAATGTTTTGAAAAATATGAAGATACTGATCCCACGTTCTGTGATTCTGATGACAATAAAGACGGCACAATTTATTGATTTCCTTCATCCATCTCTCTGAAGCATTAGATTGAGGGTGAAAAAGTGAAATAAAGATTGGTTTAATTTTACGACGCCGTAGAGTACGAAGCCAAATTTTAGAGCGAAACTGTGATCCATTATCTGATATAACCTTATCAACATGACCAACTTCTTTAAGAAAATGTTTGATGAAAGCGTTAGATACTGAACGAGCTGTTGCTTTGCGTAAAGGTGTAAAACACACATATTTTGATGTCAACTCCACTGCTACGAAAATGTACGCAAAACCATTAGTAGAACGAACCACTGGACCGAACAAATCGACTGCAGCCATGTCCTTTAATTTCGCTGGAATGATAGGAAACAACGGTGCTCTGTGAGAAACAGTTGGCGGCTTAGCCTGTTGACATAATTTGCATTTGGCAAGAACAGAACGAATGCGTTTTTCCATATTATTGAAGTAGCAATTTTCTCGTAATTTATGAAAGCATTTTCTGGGACCAAAGTGCGCATAACTGAAATGTGTGTACCAAATCAATTTATTGACCCACTCATCAGGAATACAAACTAACCAAACAGAGTTGTCGACCGATTTCCGTTTAAAAAGAATGTCATTGCGAACTAAATAATGCTGTCTAATCGCTACGCTTTCCTTTCTCCTCCACTTCTCCTTAATGTCCTTCCAGATTGGATCCTTATTTTGCTCCTTAGCGATGTCCTGGAGCGAAGACGAAATAAAGTTCTCAAACGCCACACCTTGAATGTACATCAAACAATAATGGTTTTCTTTGCAGTCCTCTTCAGCACTTTGTTTCAAACCCATAGGTGCACGTGATAAAGCATCAGCAACAATATTTGAAGATCCCTGTATGTAAACAATACTAAAATCAAATTCCTGTAGGTACAACGCCCATCGTGACAATCTTCCATGAGTTAATTTTGTCGACATAAGAAATTCCAGAGCTCGATGATCGGTGTAAACTTTAGTATGTCTGCCAAACAAAAATGTGCGAAATTTTGTGAAAGCCCATACAACAGCCAAAGCTTCAAGTTCCGTAATCGAATAATTCTTCTCTGATTTAGAGAGAACACGGCTTCCAAAGGCAACAGTTTTCTGTACTACAACGCCGTCTTCTTCTATCTCTTGGAATAAATGTGCACCTAGGCCTTTGTATGATGAGTCCGTCGCCAAACAAAAATCTTTAGATAAATCCGGATGTGAAAGAAGTGGAGCAGCAACTAAAGCATCACGAAGTTGTTCAAATTCTGACTGAGCTTCCTCATCCCAACACCAATTAGAATTTTTTTCCAGATATTTCACATAAACGAGGTGTGGCCAAATTGTCCAATCTAACAAAACGTCTAAGAAAATTACAAACACCAAGGAAACTACGAACATCACGTTTTGTGGTAGGAACAGCATAATTACGAATAGCGTCTAGTTTCTCTGGATCAGGAAGAATACCTTCTGTAGAAATAATGTGACCGAGAAATTTCACCTGAGAACGACCAAATTCTGATTTTTCCAAGTTCACTGTCATGCCAACTCGTGCAAAAATACGTAATAATGAATCCAAAATTTTGTTGTGCTCACTCCAAGAACGTTTAGCAATAAGAATGTCGTCAACATAAGAAGTAATATTGTCACGAAGATAAACAGGTAAAATTTCATTTAAACTGCGAATAAATGCTGCAGAAGATACAGTAAGTCCAAACGGTAATTTCCGAAACTGGTAACAGTTACCAAAGGCTAAAAAGGCAGTATATT
This sequence comes from Schistocerca nitens, assembly GCF_023898315.1. Lineage (NCBI taxonomy): Eukaryota > Metazoa > Arthropoda > Insecta > Orthoptera > Acrididae > Schistocerca > Schistocerca nitens. The sequence continues at coordinate 211,423,526 of NC_064617.1, forward strand.
TTCTACAATCAGGGTGGAGTTCTATTTGCCAAAAACTTGCGCGCATATCAATCGTGGATAAAACTTTAATTCCATGGAAATGTTGAAGAAGTTCATCTAAATTTTGTGGACGGTCAGTTTCAGGAATAATAATATTATTTATCTGTCTGGAATCCAGAACCAAACGAATTGATCCATCCTTTTTAAGAACAACGTGTAATGGGCTGGTATAAGGGCTGACTGCTGGCTCAATAATGCCCTGATCTAACATGTATTGAAGTTCATTCTTAACCTTGTCTCTGTAAGCCAAAGGAATAGCGTACGTTTTTCCTCGAAATGGTGTGTGTTCTTTAACTTTAAATAAATATTGTAAGCCTTGTATAGTTCCCGTGTGATGACTAAACACTGTAGCATGTGAAGTCAAAATATGGTGCAGCTCTTCTCTTGCAACGTCATCTGGCACTTCAGTTTTTTTAATCTTTTCATTAATTAATTCTTCGCTACTAATTATATCCTCCATCGCGTCTCTGTATCTATTGTCATTGTCATGAATAAACACACTGTCGTCATAATGCTCAACGAAAGCATCAGAAGTAAGAAACCTTAAACATTTTGTATCTGATTCAGATCTTGCTAAACACTCGAAAAATTTCAAACATTTCGGCATTCCGGCAACAGTCAAATTCACACTTCCTTCTTTAAAGTTCAAAATTGCCTTATGTGTGTTAAGAAACTCCATACCTAATATAATCTGTGTACTGAGTAATGGAACAATAATAAAATTAGCAGACAATTCGTATCCTTGACAAATGAAATTTAGGTTGGTCTGTTGTTTAACTTCCACACCTTTTCCAGAAATCGCTCCTCGAATTGTAGTTTTAGAAATAGGTAACACAGGACAGGCAATAGTTCTTTCACATATACGAAAAACTGATTCACTAATGACGTTCAATGGGCTCCCAGAATCTAAAACTGCAGTGAACTTATTCTTACCCACACATACTTCAATAACAGGATGTAAAAATGCGTCTACATTATTTTCCTTTTCATCTAGCAAAATGTCTCTCATGTCTTCCAGGCGTACGTAGTGTAAAGTCGTAGTGTCATTACTTTCTGAACCGTCTATATTGCTGCCAGAAGCCGAAGCTGCTAGTCATTGTCGATTGTCTGCGTCACGTCTTTGATTATTCCCGACATTTCGCGGATCAATTTCTACTATTTCCACTTGTCTCTCTGAATTTCTGTCACGCGGAGGATGCCAATTAGGTCCTTCCTGTCTGTTAGATGCAAATTCTTGGTTGTGTCTGTTATTAAAATTTCTGTTTTCCTGTCTGTCTGCATAACTACTTCTTGTATAATTTCGACTGTCACTTCTGAAATTATTGTTAGACCTACTACCCTGGTTATTTCTGTAGTAAGAGTTTCTATTATTGTATGAATAATTTCTGTCTTGATGATACCGATTATTGTTTCCGTATGATTGATCATTCCGGTAAGAATTACCGTTATAATTGTCTGTGTAATCTCTGTTAGAACGTCTGTTATTGTCATAAGGCTGGTATCTATTGTCCTGTCTGTTACGTCTGTCATTCTCAAAGTTACCCAAATAACGTCCGTTCCGATCACTATCCCTTTTCTCTGAAAATGTATTGTAATTACTGCTACTGAAAAAATTACAAGAAGTCCCGTCGTCGTTGTCATACTCAAGTTCTTGTAGCAAAGTCTTAAAAGTCTCAATGTCGTCTTTACATCTTCCGGCTAAAGCAATTTGTCTTATGGATTGTGGCAGCTTAGTTAAACAAATGCGAATTAATTCAGTCGGGCTGTAAGGGTTGGAAAGGAACTGATTCTTTCGAATCATGTCTTCAAAATATTCTGCTGGCGTGCGGAATTCAGACTGTTTGAAATTACGCTGCATAATAAGACTGTGTTTGACTCTGTCTTGCGTGTTTTCGGACCAATATGCCGATAGAAATGCATGATAAAAATCATTCAGATTATTACAATCTCTAATGAGTGCACGCATCCGCGTCGCCGGTTCGTTTTCTAAATATCCACACATAAATTCCAGTTTGTGACTTAGTGGCCAATTTGGTGGGAGTGCATACATAAATTGATCTAACCATGCACATGGATGTATGTCATTTTTAGAATTGCGGAAGATCTTAAATTTCCGAACAGTCAAAAAGTGTTTATAGTCAAAGTTTTCGCCTCGTGGCGACAAAGACCTACCGCGTCTGTCCCAGTTTGAATGTCGGTTATTGTCAAGTTCGCGCGCCTGGCGCTCTCTTGTTGCATCCCGTAAATGAAACAAATTACTTTCTTCAAACCCCTCTGCTACCTGTGATTCTAAATTTCTTTTGCTGTCTTTTCCTACAATTTCACCTTCGATTTGTTTGACTTGCTTTCGTAATGCCTCTACTTCCCTTTTAACGCGTTCATTAAACTTTCCCTGATTTTCAACATGCTTATTTATGTTCTGGTACTCTTCGGTTTCTGCAAATGGTAATGGAGCTGTATCATCTGAATCTCTATCCCAATTTAAACTAAGACTTGTCAATTTATCTGAAATCTCCTCAACTCTTTCCGATAAATCACCTATTTGTTCTTTCTGTTTATTTACGTCTTCCGTAAGTGTCGCGACTCGGGTTTCAGTATTGTCACATTTAGTAGTTAACTGTTCACACTGTTGCGTTAAGTTATTTATTCTGTCATTTGGAACGGATTCCTCGATTCTCTCAAATATTTCCTCCTTATCGTGTGCACGTTGTAAATTTAACTCTGAAAATTTTTGTACTATCACGCGATCTCTTTCTTCCTGTTCTCTATCCTGTTCCCTTTGTCTAATCTCTACTACAATTAATCTATTATTGTGAGCATTCAAAATAGGTTGTACTTCCTCTCTAATCTCTTTCTTTAATTCATCCTTCATGTTTTTGAAACATGTCCCTATTCGTGAGTCTAATCGTGTTTCCATTGTTCCTATCTCAGTTTTTAATTCAGATCCCAACTGTGATCCCAGTGAGCTTAACCGTGTTTCCATTGTTTCCATCTGTGTTTTTGATTCAGATCGAAACTGCTCCATTGTTCCCATTTGTGAGTCTAACCGAGATCCCATTGTTTCCCTATCTGTTTTTAATTCAGATCGTAAATTTAATATCGCACTCATCAACTGCTCCATATTAACTTGTTCGAAATTCTTTTCGCCCCGAACATTTCCCGCGAAACCAACTTCTTTCGTCATGGCTGTAAAGCTATCTGTGTTCGATACTATTTCAGAATCTTCTATCGTTAATCTCGGATTCTGTGAATTTTCTGATTGAGAAAAATTTTGAAATGGTTCCGGACTATTTTCCCGACTTATTACATTGTTTTCAACTCCATTATTCATCATACTGTTGTCCTGTGTTGGCGAGTTCGCCATGTCAACAATTTCGTCATTCTCACTGTCCATCATTTTTGCCTTTTTCATCGACCGCGTAATCATTTACAAAACATACAAAACTCGTCACTATATGAAAATTACACACAATGACACTTTATCTCCAACAATACCATTCACACGAATTGTTTCCCTCAAACACGATTAATCGAACAATTGAAATAATTGCACTAATTGTCAAATCCGTAGACAAGACAACAAATCAAATTCAGAGAAAAAATACCATTATAAGAATGACAATTACCAAATCTACACATGCAAAACAGACTATAATTACTAAACTACAAATTGCTACAACAATGCTACTGTCTACTATTTTTACAATCAGAAGATTTCCAAGGGACGATCCGAAGCAGTGGTCGCCACGTGCATGGGGGCTTAATAAATGTTGAATGCAAATAATTTTAATTTTTTTTGCTTTAGTAGCTGTCTGTCCGATTACGAAGTCTCGTAACGGTTGGCCCTGACTATTATTATTACGCAATCTGACTGCTTAGAACAATAACAAAGAATGAAATGGAAATGTTCATTAACACAATTAATTAATTAATTAAGTCCCCAGCAACTATAAAACCTACGAAACCAAAGTACAAGTATAACTGTTCTGTGTGTGGGAGTGTGACTCAACGTACGCATCTGGCACGGTTCTTCTTCAACAACACAAGAATTTTTAAATAACATTTATACTGAATTAATTAAAGAAAATACAAATACCATAATTACTCAAGAGATCCACAATTACACTCTAATCCAAGAACACAAGCCAGATGCTTTGTTGACTGAACCTGTAATGACACATTATTTAAAACATGGAAATAATGAAAAATAAATCAAGTTTCGTTACCTTCATATATTGACCAAAATCACTCTCATAATTACAATATAGCTCCACACCGCCTCGCTATTACCACATCTCAACAAGAACTTTTCAGTATCACATCTCAGCAAGCACTCCCTACTAGCACATCTCAACACGAACTGACTACCCCGAGTCCTCGACAAGCACTGACTTCTAGCACATCTCAATAATGACTTCCCGTGGAGGCGGCGGAACAATCCTCTCTAGCGATCTCTGGCGCTGTGGCTCAGTGTAGCCACCTTTCAATGTTCATATCTAAGACAGAATTGTAATTGTGTACGCCAGATTTTGTGCTTCCTTCTACATACTTCCTGTAATTGCCTTCTGTGGAATTAGTATTGTTCATTTTGTACTGTTCTGCTCTTACGCATTTATGAACATGTTGTTACTTTTAAACAAAATATTCGCATGTGCATAAAACTATATATCTTTATGTGAAGCAATAGGAATTGTAATTTATGTAATATTTTGCGAGATGAACGGGCTCGGGAGTACACGAGGCGTGGAGTGTAAAACATTACCGCGTAAGAGAACATGAAGTACGAAATGAAAAGTGGAGAATTAAGTGTCTATAATTGTTCCTCATTATAGATCATTTTTTCTTGATTTATTACGTGAAATGTTATGAACGATGGGTGAGATCAGAGTACTCTTTTTTAAGTGGACGTTTCTACGCAGTGAAATCATCTATAGTTTGAACTTTTACACGTAATTTACACTCTTGTTACTACTTTACAAATTTCCGCTTAACTGATATACGTAGTGCTACGTACAGAGTGAGAGAGACATGTTAAATAAACTGATATCTGCAGTGCAATGAACTATGACGTTTAAATGTCTTTTTCGTGTTGGTACCCTCCACTGCTCGCGGTTGAATTAATTTGAAGAATGCCGCATATGGGAGTGTAAATTAACATACACTCCCCGAAGCCGAAATAGAAATGTAGCTGCAATGAGAATAAGCTTTCTCGTCAGATAATTCTCTCCATTCAGAAGTGAGAATGAAAAACGAGAAAAAACAGTAACTTGTTCCTGCGGTGCAGTGAACCGTGAATCGGACACGTACACATGTTTGGCGTGTGTTGGTGGCTATTACAAGATGCAATATGCACAACTCCGCATAGAGACTGTGTACTAAAAGATGTTTTGAAGTATTTTTCGTGCAGTGACGAATTGTGGATCGGACACCTACATGTGTTTAGTGTGCTGTTTACTATATGCCAGTCCCAGCTGATATGGCTTGTAATATTCCACATGCGGACTGCGAAATAAACGACATGTGATTTGAACTATTTTCTTTTTTAATATGATACGCGGACCACGTACCCACCTCCACGTACCATATGGTGGCTGGCGGAGTATCATCTCGACGCAGATGTGAATGTAGATGTGATATGAATAAAGAGATAAACGACGCAAATTAAGCTTCGATGATACTGACAGACAGTTTGTTATGCGCACCCAGCCCATTAGTTCATCCCAGAAAAGAGAGACAACTGTAACTTAAGCTACAAACATTTTTACCGCGTCCTGACACGTCAACTTTAAGAACTCAGCGACGTTTCCAGAATTGTGAACAGAACACGCCGACTACGACAGATAAGTTACATTGATCGTTCTGGCTACAGAAAGATGTTCTCGCCGGAAACAGTTGCTGTATTGCTGTGTCGTCTTCAGTTCGAAAACTGGTTCGATATAGCTCTCCACACTGATCTGTCCTGTGCAAACTGCATCAAGCTCGAATAACTTCTGAAAGCTGTATCCATTTGTACCTGCTTACTGCATTCATCCCTTGGTTTTTGCGGCCGGTGTGGCCGAGCGGTTCTAGGCGCTCCAGTATGGGACTGCGCGACCGCTACGGTCGTAGGTTCGAATCCTGCCTCGGGAACGGATGTGTGTGATGTCCTTAGGTTAGTTAGGTTTAAGTAGTTCTAAGTTCTAGGGGACTGATCACCTCAGATGTTAACTCCCATAGTGCTCAGAGCCATTTGAACACTGGTTTTTATCTAATGATGGTCCTTGATGCCTCTGGATATGTCCTATCTACTGCCCCCCTTTAAGTCAAATTGTACCATAAATTTCTTTTTTCCCCAATTCTGTTCAGTATTCCTCATTAATTATTCGATCCTTCCAGCTATTCCTCAGCATTCTCCTGTAGCACCATTTTACACCAATTTCTATTTATTCTTGTCTGAACTGCTTATCGTCCACGTTTCACTTCCATTAGAGACTACACTGCAAATACCTTCAGAAAAGTGCTCCTAACATTTGTATTACATGTTAACAATTCCCTCATTTTCAGAAATGCTATTCTTACTAGAACCAGTCTGTATTTTATATCCTCTCTGCTTCCTACCCAAATAGCAAAACTCATCTACTACTTCTAGTGTCCCATTTCCTAATCTAATTCTCTCAGAATTTTCTGATTTAACTGCACAATGGAAAATTGTAATAAAATGCAGGAGGATCTGCAACGAATTGACCCATGGTGCAGAGAATGGCAATTGAATCTCAATGTAGACAAGTGTAATGTGCTGCGAATACATAGAAAGAAAGATCCTTTATCATTTCGCTACAATATAGCAGGTCAGCAACTGGAAGCAGTTAATTCCATAAATTATCTGGGAGTAGTCATTAGGAGTGATCTAAAATGGAATGAAAATATAAAATTAATCGTCGGTAAAGCAGATGCCAGACTGAGATTCATTGCAAGAATCCTAAGTAAATGCAGTCCGAAAACAAAGGAAGTAGGTTACAGTACACTTGTTCGCCCTCTGCTTGAATACTGCTCACCGGTGTGGGATCCGTGCCAGATAGGGTTGATAGAAAGACAGAGAAGATCCAACGAAGAGCAGGGTGCTTCGTTACAGGATCATTTAGTAATCGCGAAAGCGTTACGGAAATGCTAGATAAACTCCAGTGGATGACTCCGCAAGAGAGACGCTCTATAGCTCGGTACGGGCTTTTGTTGTAGTTTCGATAACATACCTTCACGGAGGAGTCAAGCAGTATATTGCTTCCTCCTACGTATATCTCGCGAAGAGACCATGAGGATAAGATCAGACAGATTAGAGCCCACACAGAGGCATACCGACAATCTTTCTTTCCACGAACAATACGAGACTGGAGTAGAAGGGGGAACCGATAGAGGTACTCAAGGTACCCTCCGCCACACACTGTCAGGTGGCTTGCGGAGTATGGATGTAGCTGTAGATGTAGAATACCATTTTACCTTTATTTTACTCTTGTTAATGTTCATCTTATAGCCTCGTTTCAAGACACAATCCATTCCGTTCAATTGCTCTTACAAGTCCTCTGTTGTCGCTGACAGACTTACAGTGCCTTTGACAGCCACAATTTTTTTATTTCTTCTCGCTGAACTTTAATTCCCTTTCCAAATTTCTCCTTTGTTTCCTTTACTGCTTGCTCATTATGTAGATACAGTATAAGCCAAAACATTACGACCACTGCCCACAGTGACTTTCGATGCCGCCTTGTGGCGTTGCGGGCACGTGACGCGTAACAAAAGTATGGAAGCGGAGCAGACACCGACGGGGATCACCCAAGCGAAGTATGGGCTGCAAATGGGGAACTCCTTTAAGATAAGCGACTTTGACAAAGGGTAGATTATTATTACGCAGAGTATGTGAACGAGTATCTCGAAAACGGAGAAGCTGGCAGAATGTTCACGTGCTACTGTCGTGAGCATCTACAGAAAGAGGACAGTGAAACTACCACTAGGCGCTAAATGGCTGGACGTCCACGACTCTTCATAGTACTTGAGGTTTCGGAGACTTGTCTGCTCTTTAAAGTAGGATATATGGTGATCTGTAGCATGCGTGCTGAAAGAGCACAGTACTGGTGCACGCCCAAGTGTTTCGAGACACTCCTTTCATCGTATATTGTTGAGTATGGTGCTCCACAGCAAACCGCCCAAACGTGTTCATATGTTGACCCAACGACACGGGACCATCAGGATTCGACCGTTGATCAATGGAAACGTGTCGGCTCTTCAGGTGAATCATATTTTTCCTACACTAGGTCGATGTTTGTCTCCACAAAGCCGTCATCGAGGTGGACGGCGGCTCGAAACGTGCAGCTCGTCACGTACGCAGGCGGGGGGGAGCAGTATTATGCTATGAGAGACATTCTCCTGCGCTTGCGTGGCACCTGTGGTAGTAATCGAAAACACGCTGACAGCTGCGAATCACCTGCATCCGACCACTTGATGTCTGCTCGGACGGAGACTTCACCTTTTAGCAGTATAACTGTCCGTGTCTCGCAGCCAAGACCGTGCTAAGTGGTTTGAGCAGCATTATAGTGAACTCACAATGATATTTCGGCGACCAAATTCGCCTGACGTAAATGCTATGGAACCCATGTAGGTCGCTATTGGGTTCCATCACCGCGTACGCAAATCAGCTGCCCATTATTTAGGCGAATTACAAGACCTGTGCATAGACATCTAATGCCACACACGTACTCAAAAATACCAACAAACTGTCGGATGCCTGATACGCAAAATTAGTGACGTATTTCGTTCCAAAGATGGACAAACAAGCAGTAATTAACGTTTCGCTCCCTGTATTTTATTCGTGAGATCTCCAAAATTTAAGGATCATAATCTACTCAACACTGTCAACAGCTTTCTCTAGGCTCATGAATGCCATGAACGTAAGTTACCCTTTCTTTAACCTCCTAAGATAAATTGAAGCGTCATTATTTCCTAACGTTTACACGCATTCCATCGGGACCCAAACTTGTCTTCCACGTGGTCATTCTTCTGTAAATAATTCGTGTAAGTATTATGCAACCATAACTTATTAAATGGAAAGTTCGCTAATATTCGCACCTGTCAACCTGGGATTGGAATCATTGCATTGTTGAAGTCTGAGGGATGCTTCGCCTGTCCCATGTATCCCGCACACCAGGTGGAATATATCTTTTATTTATGGTTGACTCTTCCCAGGACCCCAAGATTTCTCTGAGAATTTTGTCTACAATAGGAGTCTTATTTCGACAAAGTACGTAGCCAGAGGGGGAGGGAGAGGGGTGCAGGGCAAGTGGTTTGGACCCCTCCCTCCAAATCACCTACATACGACACAGCGGCCGTGTAGTGAAACTGCAAAATATTTTGATTTTCAGTCATATGACGAAAAAGGGATGCGCTTTACCCATAGTCAGAAAGCCAACGATAGATTCAAACTATCTATACATCCACAACACTATCGGCTATCACCCATCCCTGTTTTAACCAAGACCAATTTTTGGCCTGGCCTGAGCCCAGCTGTTCCTTTGTTAATCCGTTCAGTTCTTCTTTGCAGCTTAATTTAATGTAAGTGCTACCGTTTATTGTTTGTGCCGCGTGTTGTTGTGATAATTTCTAACTATGGATACATATATAACAATTAAGAAGAGGAAAACCGATTTTTATTAGTCCACCAGCGTTAGGTAAGTTAAAAATATGTACGCAAAAGGATAATGGAATGTAGTCGAATTAAGTCGGGTGATGCTGAGGGAATTAGATTAGGAAATGAGACACTTAAAGTAGTAAAGGAGTTTTGCTATTTGGGGAGCAAAATAACTGATGATGGTCGAAGTAGAGAGGATATAAAATGTAGACTGGCAATGGCAAGGAAAGCGTTTCTGAAGAAGAGAAATTTGTTAACATCGAGTATAGATTTAAGTGTCAGGAAGTCGTTTCAGAAAGTATTTGTATGGAGTGTAGCCATGTATGGAAGTGAAACATGGACGATAACCAGTTTGGACAAGAAGAGAATAGAAGCTTTCGAAATGTAGTGCTACAGAAGAATGTTGACGATTAGGTGGGTAGATCACATAACTAATGAGGAGATATTGAATAGGATTGGGGAGAAAAGAAATTTGTGGCACAACTTGACTAGAAGAAGGGATCGGTTGGTAGGACATGTCCTGAGGCATCAAGGGATCACAAATTTAGCATTGGAGGGCAGCGTGGAGGGTAAAAATCGTAGAGGGAGACCAAGAGATGAATACACTAAGCAGATTCAGAAGGATGTAGGTTGCAGTAGGTACTGGGAGATGAAGGAGCTTGCACAGGATAGATTGGCATGGAGAGCTGCATCAAACCAGTCTCAGGACTGAAGACCACAACAACAACAACACTATAATACTCTAATTACCTATCTATAACGGTTTAATGTTAGCCCCGAGAGTTGTTATTTGGAGGCTGGTAGAATTCTGCGGTTGCAATATTTCGGTATTTCACAAGGCAACGAAGCGGTAAATATTACAAATAACATTCAGTTAAAATCACTGCATAAAAATACACTTGGATTTATCTGTGTCACCCAGCAATCACGTTGAGCAACAAAAATATCGCCCATATGGCAATGATTGCCTTGCTTTAAAACATTTGGTCAATATTCTATCATTAGTAGCGCAAACGGAAAAATATCGCCCAATATTGTCTTCCGGGCAGTACTAATTTATGAAAACCAGTTTCGCTACGCAACAATGGGGAGGGGCTTGTTAAGAGCGTAAAGGGGTAGGGATGACAGCACAGTCCATACAGTTCGTTTCTAAAAGATTTTTTCGGCGGAGCTGCGCCCTGCATTCATACCTCCTCCTCTCGTCTAAAATCCATTTACGCTCTTATAATACTACAATTATTGAAACCAGCAATTCCGTACACAATTAAATCATAAAATAAGCGTACATTCGTACACTATTAAGTAGCTAAACATGTACAATTAAAGGATAAGCAAGCAATGTCATAATTGAATCTTGTATTGCGATGCATTTTATTTTAAAACATAGTACAACGACCAGTTTTTCCGAATTCCCCACCGACTTTGGGTAGCTCTGCGTGTTGACTGCTTAGCTAGCAATCCTTAGATTCTGGAGGTGAGGTGATTTGAATCGATCCGCCGACAACCTTGTAAATGATTTTCTTTAGTTTCCCATTTTCAGTTTAGCCAAATGCCGGTGTTGGTTCCTTACTATAGGCCACAGCCAATTCCTTCCCAAAAACCTTTTTTTCGTGACAGATTCCCTTAAAGATGCAGCCCCTCTCCTTAAATGAAAAGAGCTGCATCGAAGGCGCGCCGAGCATCTCTGCAGAGACCCCTGGCACTTAAAGTCGTAGGTTAAATAAATAAAAATCCAAATTCTCCTTATTCAGCCTCATATATTTGTCTGCCGGGATCTCCTTTAATGCAGAAAATGATCTTTCTTACAATGAAATAGAGTAGATCGGGGGAAGATGCCATACTTAAGGTTTGGAGGATCAAAAGGCGAGTTAGAATTGGAGATTTAGGACCAGCACTGAAATATTGTTCACTTGTGAGATTTTTCTATGTAAAGGCCAGCTGGCGTTACGAAACCATTAGTAATTATATGCGTATTTAATTTTTTTATGAACAGCGTCGCTTAGGCATCTCACCCCAGGCATCAGCGGAGATGACAGTTATATTGCAAGGAGATTTCAGCACTAGTTTTGTACATTTATGATATAACATAGCTACATAAGTAATTCAGAAAGCAAATTTATTACGTTTGTAAGGAATAGAATACAAATCAACTATGTAAATACATTTAAGAACAAGCAAATGACAAGAAAGCATCCAAATGAAATCAGAATTTATTTGCACAGTTATTGCACACATTTTCTTCTCTGTACAGGTTTCATGGAACCATTTATTGCAAATGACACTGAATCCATTCCACCTGTGGTCCATTTTTATCATAGTAATTCTTGGTTCAATCAGCACAATTATCACTGTTATTTGCTGAGTTACTTGGTTTGCTAAACTTAGACCGACCTGGAGTTGATTTTTTGCTTTTAATTCACTGTGACCTGGATCTTGCTGCTTCTTTCCGACTCCCTTCTGTGAGAACTTCAGCGGTTTTCTTTCTGCACTTAGATGGTAATGGATCCAAGATAGGCATAGGAGTAATTTCTTCGATGTTCCTGGCATCGGCTCATTATCAAGTCTTCTATTGCCTTTCTGTGGGAGAACAACCTGAGCACATTCTCTACAGTCGGTGTTATATCCTTCATTCTTGTCTACCACACCAGTAGCAACCAGATAAGAAATCTGAAATGCCTCCTCCGGAATTCTTTCCGGGTTGTATGGATACAAGCCACAAGCTTCAAATCCAGATCGAGCATTGGATGGAACTGCAGCTTTCTTCCAGGCTTCGCTGAGGGAGACTGGGAACTGTACTCTTGAGACTTTACGTCCAGGATGACACAATGTCCAGTTTCGCATTGTCCTGTAAAAAGCTTGTCTCAGTGATTTGAAAACACACCTGTCAGGAGGCTGAAAGTAGTGTGTTGAATGCGGAGGTAAACAAATCATTATCACATCATTTTCTGTTGCAATATCAAGCATATCTGGATCAGTAGAATGTGAGGTGTGCCCATCGAGAAGCAGAACTACTTTTCCTTGTTGTTTTCTGGGAATAAAGTGGTCTTTCATCCAACTCATGAATACATCAGAGTTGACATACCTTGATCTCTCATTCATAAATACAACCGAACCATTCGGAAGTCCATCCTCACATTCAGACTTCTTTCTTTTACCATTTAAAATGCACGCTGGAGGAATGAAGTTGCCTTCGGCATTCCAGCAGCTGATTACCGTTATGGTTTCCCCTTTTTCTTGGGAAGTTACTCGATACAAAGATGGAGAACCTTTTTCTGTTATCACTTTGTCTGGCCAAGGATTCATCTGAGACCCAGTTTCGTCCATGTTGTACAGGCGGCCAGGCTTATCCAGTAAAGAATTTGCTGTTAAGACATCGAGGACTAAAGAAAAATATGCTGTAATATCTTCTCTATTCATTCCCATAGCTCTATCAATTGAGAGACCTTGTAGCCTCTTCATAGCTAGCTGTGGGTTACGTTTCAGAAAGGACTGTAACCAGTTCCAACCTGCCATTTGATTCTCTTTAGAAAATCTATGACGAATTCCATTTCTTTCCGCAAACTGGAATACCAGCCAACGAAGAGTTTCTCCAGTTGGTGGAAATCCACACGTTTGCAACTGTCTTATGTAAGTGAGCAATTGTTTCTCATTCTCTTCACCAAGGCTACCTATAAATAATAAAAATAATTATAATGTGATAGTTATTCATCAATGACAAAAGTTTGAGGAATTAAAAAAGTGTAATTGAATCATTAATTTTTACGTGAATTAATATTTCAGTTAGAAATTATTCTCATTTTGCTCCATAATCAAAGAAAACATTATAATTAATAGAATACTGCTTACTTTGTGGGCCTATGCCATGCTTCCTTTCATCTTTCTTCGCCAGACGTCGTTTCAGCGTTCTATATGGGATCCCATATTCTTGGGAAGCTCTAAAACAATTCATTCCACCAGTCCTTACATGTTCCATACGGATTCCTCAGACCACTGACCCCTGTTTGAATGTTGTAACATACGTTCGAGGCATTTCCTACGAATAGAGAGCCTGTGTACCTGAGGAATACGATTCAGTACCTTACCACGAGAAAACAGTGGCGTCTCTCCCGAGAATCGGGGTGAGATGTTACGTAACGTGACTGGCACAACATGGCCGTTGTGTGGCAACGGCGGATGGCAAATTAAACTACAAAGAATCTTCTACGCTCAACATGTGTAGCATTTGGCTCTACTACATTTTTCCGACGCTCGTACGCTCTTTAAAATATAGCTGTGCACTATTAAGAAGGCGTCAGTTTTAGCTCTTACCTTGTATTTGTTGCTTCCAAAGCGGAGAAACAATTACCACAGCGATACACGGAGCTGCCTTCGCCCCATACTACAACTAGCGATTACCATGCAGGTTGGTGTGGCGATCTGTTGAGAGCAGGAGGAAATGCCAGCTGTAGGCATCTCACCACGATAGGCATCTCCCCTCGATCTAAGTTACATATGTGTATTTAAATGAGTAAATCTGAGAAAGTGTAAGGTTGAATAATTCCAGATACTTTGCATTTTCGTCACCAAAAATCATTCTAGCTTCTACGTGTATGTCGAACAGAGATCTCTTTATTCGAAAGGCCCTGGAGGTGTCCCAAAAAAATCAACACTGGTGCATTTGTGATCACTTTCTCAGCTCACATCCAGCCTGAAAGAAAAAGAGTGTGAAATGACCTTGCAGGCTCAAGGGAGATTGGAGCATGACTGTTTGTCAGTGATCTAAGTAACGAGGTTATTTCTCCGCATCGTGGTAACTACGAGACAATTTTCGAAAAAAAATGGGTCATCTTTCTTTATGGAAATTTTCAGATTAAATGAAAAACATGAGTGTTTCTAGGGTCCTCTTTAACAAGTCGAACCCCTCCCCCCCCCCCCCTCCCATTTCACAAAATTCTGGCTACGCCCTTGTTTCGACTTCTATCTTTCAGCACACTCTCAAATTCTTCCACACAAGTTATAAACTGTTTAAACGCTTTCTCGTTCTGTTTAAATATTTCGTTAGTATACAAATCTGTTTCTTTAGGATAAAAATGTAAATAACAAATCTACGACTCTTGTGTTGGAGTTACATGACTTCACCTATTTCTTATTCCGCATCCCTTTAAACCATTTTCAACAACTTTAACATCTTCTCAGTCGTGGAAACTAGTTCTGTAGCTGAATTCTTTTTCATAGTGATGGTAAAATGCGACGAATTATTAGGTTTAGCGACGTACTATCTTTCTTACATCATTACTTTCTAGATATTTCTTACAGTATTCGTATAATATTCATCTTCTCGCTGTCACTATCTTTCCATAACTTTACGTGCGTGTTTTACAGTCCTAAGCGTTGCTCTTCTGTTTGCGTATATATTCAAACATGTCAAGCGTCTGCCAAATATTAGTAGAAAACTGGCGGCATAGTAGATCCGTCGTTAGGTGCTACAGTTTCAGCCATTCAGGAGCTTGTGTTTTATTCCGGTACTAGCGAATCACGTTTCTTCTCATTAGAACGTTTTTAATCTTATTTTGTCCTATTTTACCTCATATGAAAGATCATTTGAACAAAATTTGTTTCTCTGCCTCGTGATTACTGGGTGTTGTGTGATGTCCTTAGGTTTGTTAGGTTTAAGTAGTTCTAAGTTCTAGGGGACTGATGACCATAGATGTTAAGACCCATAGTGCTCAGAGCCATTTGAACCATTTTTGAACAAAATTTGTATATACTGCGCGGTCATCTCCTGGTAGAAGTTTCGTAAGTTAGTTACTCTCTTCGTCACACGTGACTTTGTGGGGTTATCTGTTAAAGGAATATGTGCCTCCTCTGACGTATTCCAGTTTGAATCCGAAGCAACAATAGTTACTATTGCTGTTGCTAATAGATAAATCTGAAAAACATTACAAATACGAGTCATATTGCAATTCCTGTCTTAGCGCAGAATGTAAAGTAACAGCTTAATTATAAAGTCACGTGACAGTTGCGGTTTGGTGAGCGTTAGATGTTCCTGCATTACGATACAAACATAGCACTATGTGAGACGAGACGAAATTGAGAATCGACCTACAGGCACTACGCCATCGAGAACGCAACGACCATATTAAGGGGGGCAACAGCCGTACTCCTACTGATGTGTGGAAGCGGGAGCTGGACGCTTTCCAGTGGCATCTGTCGCTCTCTTAAACATTTATCCTCCGCAGATATCGACAAATATGTGGAAGCATACCATAAGACAAATAAAAATAAAAGCAGGTCTAGGGTAATGCACTGTTGTCGAATTAAGTCAGCTGATGTTGAGAGAATTAGATCAGGAAATGAGACGGTAAAAGCAGCAGTTTGGCTGTCCGTGCGGAAGAAAACCTTCTGCTGTCAGAAATAAATAGGAAATTAAATGTAGACTGACAATAGGAAGAAAAGCCTTAACAACGAATGTAAGTTTAGATGCTAAGAAGCTTTTTTTGGAGATAGTTGATTGGTGTGTAAAATTGTAAAGAAATGGGTAGATCTGATATCTAATGAAGAGGCACTGAATCGAATTGGGGAGAAAAGTGCTTCATGTCACGACTTGACTGAAAGAGGGGCGATTGATGGGATACAACCTTAGGCCTCAAGTTCAAAAATGGTTCAAATGTCTCTGAGCACTATGGGACTTAACATGAGGTCATCAGTCCCCTAGAGCTTAGAACTACTTAAACCTAACTAACCTAAGGACATCACACACATCCATGCCCGAGGCAGGATTCGAACCTGCGACCGTAGCGGTCGCACGGCTCCGGGCTGAAGCGCCTATAAACGCTCTTTATATTCATGAAGTAATAGTTGCTATCGACAGAGGATGTCAAATTGATTCCATATTTTTAGATTTCCAGAAGGCTTTCGACACCGTTCCTCACAAGCGTCTTCTTACCAAAGTGCGTGCCTACGGAGTATCGCCTCCGTTGTGCGACTGGATTCGTGATTTCCTGTCAGAAAGGCCACAGTTCGTAGTAACAGACGGAAAGTCATCGAGTAAAACAGAAGTAATATTCGGCGTTCCCCAAGGAAGTGTTATAGGCCCTCTATTGTTCCTGATCTATATTAACGACATAGGAGACAATCTGAGTAGTCGTCTTAGATTGTTTGCAGATGATGCTGTCATTTACCGTCTTGTAAAGTCATCAGATGATCAAAACGAGTTGGAAAATGATTTAGATAAGATACCTGTATGGTGCTGAAAGTGGCAATTTACCCTGAATAAAAACAAAAGTGTGAAGCTATTCACTTGAGTACTAAAATAAATCAGCTAAATTTCGATTACGCGATACGTCACACAAATCTGAAGGCTGTAAATTCATCTAAATACTTAGGGACCACAATTACGAATAACCTAAATTGGAACGAATACGTAGATAATAATGTGGGTAGAGCAAACCAAAGACTGCGATTCGTTGGCAGAACACTTAGATGGTGCAACAGGTCTACTAAAGAGACTGCTTACACCACGCTTGTCCGCCCTATTGCGGAGTACTGCTGTGCGGTGTGGGACCCGCATCAGGTGAGACTGACGGATAACATCGAGAAAGTACAAAGAAGGGCAGCTCGTTTTGTATTATCGCGAAGTAGGGGAGATAGTTTCACAGACATGATACGAGAACTGGAGTGGCAATCATTAAAACAAAGGCGTTTTTCGTTGCGACGAAATCTTCTCATGAAATTTCAATCACCAGTTTTCTCCTCCGATTGCGAAAACACCCACCTACATAGGGAGAAATGATCACCACGATAAAATAAGAGAAATCAGGGTTCGCACGGGAAAATTTAAGTGCTCGTTTTTCCCAAGCGCCGTTCGAGGGTGGAACGGTAGAGAGACAGCATGAAGGTGGTTCATTGAATCCTCTGCCAGGCACTTTATTGTGAATAACAGAGTAATCAGGTAGCTGCAGATGTAGATGCCACTGCGGCCGGCAGGCATCAAGTACTCGTTAATTTGTAATAGTGGTACATGTGGTTGGGGAGGGAGGGGGGTGTTGGGGAGCAAGCCTTGACTATACTAAGCAGTATCAAATGGATATACGATGCTGCAGTTTAGATATGAAAAGACTCATACAAGATGGATTACTGTGGAAAGCTACATTAATGCAGTCTTGGACTTACGACTATAACGACAACCGAAAGATTGGAATGTAGGCTTTCTCAGCAAATTTCTTTCATGAAATCTTCTCGTTTTATCACCAAAGTGGTGGTGTCTTCATGGCTCTACCTTTTATCGAGTTTCCTACTCGTCATTTTCTGGCGCAGTCCAGTTGGTTTCTTCACAACCGCTGGACCTCAGACTCACCCACCCGACGGATGGACCAATCGGGAGCCTCCAGAGGAGATGTTACACCCATGGTGCCCTCCACCCATCCCCCTACCCCCGCGGGGGACAGAGGGAAGGCTACGGATGGGGGTTAGGAAGGCTTCGGGGGTGTAGTCCTGGAGCTGCCTGTCTGTCCCGCCCGGTGCCTTCGCTGCTTTCATACCAGAACGTTCCTGATGTACTTTTGTTCCGCCACATCCCGTGCGGAAACAGCTGTCGCCGTAGACAACTTCGCCATGTACTCGTATTTTCACTGTCTCTTTGACGACCGAGTGCCAGGACACATTGGCGCAGCATTGCACCTGTGTTTTCAAAAACAAACATGTGTCCAACGTTGATGCTGTCCTCTGGCGCTGCAGTCCTGTCGGTTAGGGCGAGGCGAACGCTTCTCACGTTCTGAACAGTGCTACGAAATCCATCAGTGTTTCTGACCGATATACCGCCTTCCAGAATCGCAACTGATGATGTAGATGCCAGGTGCCGTAGCTCTAGTGGATTTTTGATTGCCGCGCGGAGTGGCCGAGCGGTTAGAGGCGCCATGCACGGATTGCGCAGCCCCTCCCGCCGGAGGTTCGAGTTCTCCCTCGGACATGGGTGTGTGTGAGATGTTCTTAGCATAAGTTAGTTTGTAAGTAGGCTGTTTAGATTTTTATGTTGGTAGCTCCACGTAGTGCTCTGTATGAAAATCACTGACTGTGGTGTGTGCAGTCTGCGGCTGGTTTGCACTGTTGGAATATTCGGAATTATAGTGTTGGGTAATTGGATGGGAACAACGCGTAGCGTTGCTCAGGTGGAGGTGAGCCGCCAACAGTGGTGGATGTGGAGAGAGAGATGCCAGAGTTTTGAGAGGTTGCTATAAGCGGACGACCTGGACGTGTGTGCGCCAGAAAAAGGAAATTTGTAAAGATGGTTGTCATGAATTGATAGATATATATATATATGATGACCATTGAACATTATTAACGTAAATACATTGTTTGTCCTCTATGAAAATCTTTCATCTGCTAACTATGCCCATCAGTAGTTAGTGCCTTCGCCGGCCGGAGTGGCCGAGCGTTTCTAGGCGCTACAGTCTGGAACCGCGCGACCGCTACGGTCGCAGGTTCGAATCCTGCCTCGGGCATGGATGTGTGTCATGTCCCTAGGTTAGTTAGGTTTAAGTAGTTCTACGTTCTAGGGGACTGATGACCTCAGAAGTTAAGTCCCACAGAGCTCAGAGCCATTTGAACCATTTGAAATTAGTGCCTTCAGTAGTTAGAATCTTTTATTTAGCTGCCAGTGTTGGCACTCGCTCTATTGCAGTAGCTCGAGTAACGAAGATTTTTGTGAGGTAAGTGATTCATGAAAGGTATAGGTTATTGTTAGTCAGGGCCATTCTTTTGTAGGGATTATTGAAAGTCAGATTGCGTTGCGCTAAAAACATTGTGTGTCAGTTTAGTGATGATCAGAATAAGTAAAGAGAGAACTGTCTGGGTACGTTCAGTTTTGCTCAACTGTTTGAAAATCAAATAACGTAAGGGGTTTTCCAGCACGGTCATTTTAAAATTTTTCTAAGGGGACATTTCATATGTCGACCCTTAGCCGAGGATACTACACTGGAATATTCTGATTTTTTCTTGTAGTTCCTGTAATTAGTGTAGTTACTGTTTATTGCTAGCGCGTAATTGTAGAGAGAAAGTCCGTTGTAGTTGTAGTTTTTCTTTTTTGTACTGTAAAACAATTGTGGCATGTATGTAGATTTGCACCAAATATTTCGCAGCTGTGCTTGCAATTAATTAGATATTACTTTCAGTGCTATGTTAATGTGTTTTCTTATTTTACTCTTCAAATTGTGCTTTTCCGTTATCGTGTGAAATATTGTGACAATTATGACGTGTGAAAAACGTAATACTAGGCTCCAAAGTAAACTGAGAAATGACTGTGAAGACGAGAGTAGTGTGTTAGCGCCACCGTGTAATAAATTAACTAATGTTCAACATAGTAACTTGGCAATTGTGAATAGGGAAATGGAGCGGGAGGCAAACAATGGTGTAGACAGTGAAACAGCTAGTGAACAGTGTAGTATTGTCGATCGATCGGTCGGCAACAGCTCGCCCAAGGAATCCGAAATGACAGGACACAAACTTGCAAATACTGTAGATTCAGGTTTTGCATCATTATCCGTTTCTCCATCAAGTCCAGACACATTTTCTGCTTTTCAGAATGCGAATGTTGCCGGTGCAAATGCACTGCCGAAAAGTACAGAGGAACATGTTTCAGACACCATTGCACTGTTATTACAATTAATGGAACAAGTGGGACAACAGTTTCAGAAGTTAGACGCAATGGAACAAAATAAAAAACAATCACAACGACAAATGGAACAAAATCAGAGACAAACAGAGCTCAGTCAGTGATTTTCATACAGAGCGCTACGTGGCCTTACCAACATAAAAGCCGGCCGATGTGGCCGTGCGGTTCTAGGCGCTTCAGTCTGGAACCGCGTGACCGCTGCGGTCGCAGGTTCGAATCCTGCCTCGGGCATGGACGTGTGTGCTGTCCTTAGGTTAGTTAGGTTTAAGTAGTTCTAAGTTCTAGGGGACTGATGACCACAGATGTTAAGTCCCATAGTGCTCAGAGCCATTTGAACCATTTGAACCAACATAAAAATCTAAACAGCCTACTTACAAGTTTAAGTAGTGTATAAGACTAGGGACCGATGACCTCAGCATTTTGGTCCCTTAGTAATTCGCACACATTTGAACAATTTTGATTGATTTTATCCGTTCAGCGGAAAATGTTTCTTATGTCGTGCTTCATCATTATCCTGGCAGAGTCTTGGCTGTGGGCGGCGCTGCGTACGGAAGGAACGCCAGGCGCTTGATTTTTTCTTCTGGATTCTTTCATATCTTCTTCTTGCTCGGCTGGAGAGCTGATCTTATTTGTATCTCCGAGTAGCAATTAACGGCAGTGAAAGAGACAGAGCTTTCCAACAGACCACAAAGTAGCTATTTATAGTCAGAAAGTGGGCTACGTCATTAAAATTCTGATGATTTATAGCTAGTTTACTAGAATGCTGCAGGGGAAACAGTGAGAAAACTCAACAGGCGTCTTCGGGTGAAGGCAGTCGCTGATCGGTGTCGGATGCGCGGCCGAGACGGAGCGCCCCGCCTTTACTGAAGAGCAGAACCCCAGCGCCGGCCGGCTCTGGTTTCGGCGAGGTGGCGCTCTCTGTAGCAGAAAAGTCGCACGGGAATTACCCGTCATTAATTCAGGAGGCCGGGCGAGGCGCCATTAACAATTGAAGCGCGCCGTGCTGCAGCAGTTTAGTTCAAGGAGCGGTGGGGGCGGCGGTGGCGCCTGCCGCGCAGCGTGGTGGGGGAGGGGGTGGGGGGAGAGGGTTAATTTAAGTTGGCTGCGCGCCGTAATGGAGCCGATATCTCCCGCAGGCCCGCCCTGCCGACAGCCGGCGAGGCTGTAATCGCCCAACCAGTCGCTGCGCCGCCGTGTCTCCCCCATTAACTGATCGCGTCACTTGCCGTGCGCAGTTGCGGTGCTTCCCTAAACCGTCGAAAAATAACAATAAATGTGGCATGCGGAACGTGGCGAAATTTGACCGTATCTGCAACCTCCGCGGTGCGCGGATGTGAAATCGTTCCGGAATGACCGAACTGTCCTGACTTCGTCACACACCTATTTAAGACTCCATGTTAAATTTTAAGTGTCCAACGGAATCGCTATTTCAAAAATGGCCCTAACCTGTAATCCTACGGTGGTGAGTTCCTATGAAATCCTGCTGAATGACAGTTATTACTCTGTCGACAAATATGAGAATTATAAATTGAAGAAAACTACAAGTTACTTCAAATTAAATACAAATAAATTTAAACTGATGTTTATTATCTTAAATGTAATGACACAGCATAAGAATCAGTGACTTCATTCGGCAACAGTCCCTTACCCTACACCTGATTTTATTTTCATTTGTCTTATGGTATGCTTCCACGTATTTTGTCGAAATCTGCGGAGGATAAATTTGAAGGAGAACGACAGATGCCACTGGAAAACGTCCAGATCCCGCTTCCACACATCAGTAGGCGTAAGGCTGCTGTCCCGCTTAATACACAACTGGCCATTAAAATTGCTACACCACGAAGATGACGTGCTACAGACGCGAAATTTAATCGACAGGAAGAAGATGCTGTGATATGCAAATGATTAGCTTTTCAGAGCATTCACACAAGGTTGGCGCCGGTGGCGACACCTACAACGTGCTGACATGAGAAAAATTTCCAACCGATTTCTCGTATACAAACAGCAGTTCCCGGCGTTGCCTGGTGAAACGTTGTTGTGATGCCTCGTGTAAGGAGGAGAAATGCGTACCATTACGTTCCGGACATTGATAGAGGTCGGATTGTAGCCTATCGCGATTGCGGTTTACCGTATCGCGACATTGCTGCTCGCGCTGGTCGAGGTCCAATGACTGTTAGCAGAATATCGAATCGGTGGGGCCGGCCGCGGTGGCCGTGCGATTCTAGGCGCTTCAGTCCGGAACCGCGGGACTGCTACGGTCGCAGGTTCGAATCCTGCCTCCCGCATGGATGTATGTGATGTCCTTAGGTTAGTTAGGTTTAAGTAGTTCTAAGTTCTAGGGGACTGATGACCTAAGATGTTAAGTACCATCGTGCTCAGAGCCATTTGAACCATTTTTTTAAATCGGTGGTTTAACGGGGTTAATACGGAACGCCGTGCTGGATCCCAACGGCCTCGTATCACTAGCAGTCGAGATGACAGGCATCTTATCCACATGGCTGTAACGGATCGTGCAGCCACGTCTCGATCCCTGAGGCAACAGATGGGGACGTTTGCAAGACAACAGCCATCTACACGAAAAGTTCGACGAGGTTTGCAACAGCATGGACTATCAGCTCGGAGACCATGGCTGCAGTTACCCTTAACGCTGTATCATAGACAGGAACGCCTGCGATGGTGAACTCAACGACGAACTTGGGTGCACGAATGGCGAAACGTCATTTTTTCGGATGAATCAAGGTTCTGTTTACAGCATCATGATGGTCGCATCCGTGTTTGGCGACATCGCGGTGAACGCACATTGGAAGCGTGTATTCGCCATCGCCATACTTGCGTATCACCCGGCGTAATGGTGTGTGGTGCCGTTGGTTACACGTCTCGGTCACCTCTTGTTCGCATTGACGGCACTCTGAATAATGGAAGTTACATTTCAGATGTGTTACGACCCGTAGCTCTACCCTTCATTCGATCCCTGCGAAACCCTACATTTCAGCTGGATAATGCACGATCACATGTTGCAGGTCCTATACGGGTCTTTCTCGATACAGAAAATGTTCGACTGCTGCCCTGACCAGCACATTCTCCAGATCTCTCAACAACTGAAAACGTCTGGTCAATGGTGGCCGAGCAACTGGCTCGTCACAATACGCCAGTCACTACTCTTGATGAACTACTCGTGTTGAAGCTGCATGGGCAGCTGTACCTGTACACGCCATCCAAGCTCTGTTTGACTCAATGCCCAGGCGTATCAGGGCCGTTATTACGGCCAGAGGTGGTTGTTCTGGGTACTGATTTCTCAGGATCTATGCACCCAAATTGCGTTCCAGCCGCAACCGCCAGTCTGGAAAAATGTTTCTGTTTTCCGCCAATAGCGTGAAAGCTGACACGTTCAATCGATTACTACCACTGGATGTCTCCGGACCTGCGCCAGAGTACAACTTTCTCGCCAGTTTGCTCTAGAAATTCCCGACAACAGGCGATGGCCGAATCACAGCGTTGTTTCAGAAGCTTAACCAGCATGACAGAAACTCCGCGAGGCTTCCTCTCCCAGCGTAGGCCCAGACATTCCAAGACTTGTAATTTCTCACCATAAACTGGAAGATGACAGCCAGCACTTGAGACTACCGCCCTCCGCCTTCTACAGAGCAGAACCGTACCGAATACCGCGAATCCCGTCTTAGCTTGATTGATGTGAGCCCTCTCAAGAGGATTCTTGATATGCATAACCTGGAAAAGAGCCGCTGAATACCGTGTGGTTTCCCATGTCGCTTTCAGAGCTGTGTTCGAACTACGCTGTTTTCGCGCATTCTTAGAAGAGAACTGCAAGTCTCGACCGACAGCCACTGCAATTTTATAAAATACATTTTTCAGTATTAATAACGTCATGAGATGGCCAGCATGCTGAAACTAGTCTGTCGCCAGTCGTGACAAGAGGAGATGTATTTAACGCATAAATGGAAGGAGGCAAGCCAGACGGCTTGTAACCTTTCATATCTACAGTGTCCCATAACATGGCGGTCAAAATTATACAGACGGTGGAACAGTGCTTGTCATTTTGAGATAATTTTCTGGGGGGTAAAAACAAAAGGGTTCAACTGTGTTCCAGTCACTAACCACCCCATTTTTAAAAGTTCAGTAGTATTATCAGAGTTTCGTAAGACTGTAGTACTGATTACATTCTTGCTGTTTGTTGGAAGAAAAGACCTGTTTCTTTTAATACAATGATATAGGAGAGAATTTACTGGAAGTAGTTTACTTTGGAAGCTATAGCCTCTTGAAACCTTTCGCTTAACAAATGGCTTCCGCAAAAAAAAAAAAAAAAAAAAAAAAAAAAAAAAAAAAAAAAAAAAAAAAACAGGTTGTCTTGAGATGATCCTGTCATAGAGCAGAAAGGCCATCATGCATGAATAAATGTTCATCAGAAGGGGCAGTATTTCGTAAGTATGCGTTGAGGGGAGGGGGGGGGGCTGGATATACTTCATCGAAGTCCCTTCAAGGTATCGTTTCGTCGGTTTACAACATTTGGTTTGACACTCTCATGAAGCAGAATGACTTTACTGTGTCTCTGAGTATAGTGGGGACGCCTGTATTTAAGTGAGCGATTCAAATTGAGCTCTGTGCTTCGAAGCGTTCGGCATTCGCCTTCTGACAAGGTTGCAGAAGCTCAAGCTGTGCCACACCGACGAGGATGCATTTTGTCACTCACCTCAAAACTGCTGTTTTTGAATCGTCGAAACCAATCTCTGCACGGTTTTCGATAGAGCATGTTTTTCATACGCTCCCACTAGCAAACGATGACTTTCGCAGCAGCTTTTTAAATCAAATGGCTCTGAGCACTATGGGACTTAACATCTGTGGTCATCAGTCCCCTAGAACTTAGAACTACTTAAACCTAACTAACCTAAGCACATCACACAACACCCAGTCATCACGAGGCAGAGAAAATCCCTGACCCCGCCGGGAATCGAACCCGGGAACCCGAGCGTGGGAAGCGAGAACGCTACCGCACGACCACGAGCTGCGGATAGAACAGCTTTTTAAGACAGAAGCTCAGATGCAGATGTAGGTAGAAAACCTGACATGTTCAAGGTACTAAGTAGGTATGTTCTCTTCATTCCCTTCCAAAGTCTGAAAGCATAATGTTTCTACTGTTAAACAGGTCTCGTGTTGCTGTGCGCTATGCAGCACTAGTACAATAAGTTATTAATAATTACATTTTTCTAATACTATCGTTAAAGCATGACATAGTATTGGGGGTCTTATAGTGTATGAAACAAATGTATGGATAACATCTCACGCAGCCCACCCACTACCAACATACTTTGTACAATTTGCACAACGCAGCTAAGACAGTAAAACTGACACATACACATTTCAGATCCTTAGGTATCTCGTGAAAAAGCGTTCTCAAAGTTGTAGTTCCCGCAATAGACGAGAAATTTCTTCGTTATTCCCTTCGAAACGAATTAAATGACAACAGAACACTAACTATGTAGTGGCTGTTAGACACAAAGCATTGACAGCCTGAAGTCTTCCAGTCTTGATGAGTTCTGAAGTTAGGAACACAGAAGTCAAGTACGTTACAAACTGTAAGCCTAAGTATTGGGCACATATTTCAATCTGGTTCAGTTGGATGGCGATGCATGGCGTGGGTGAAGAAAGTATCGCTAGGAAGAGAAATGGTGAAGAGGTAGCAATTTTTTGTAACAAGTGTTCTGCCAGACGAAAATACACTTGCTGGTACAATGGTAGATTCTTTGGTTTGATCTGGGATAAGTGTGGGTAGAATTACGCTGACAGAAAAAAAAATCGCAACGCCAAGAAGCTGTGCGACGTAAACAAATGTTGGTAGGCGTCTTTCTACATCTGACAGAAGATGTTTATTCAAATTTCGCGCCGGTATATAATATTGGTACTAGTACTGCCGCTATGAGGATGCATATCAGGTATGCTTTTGAGAGAGGACAAGTTACTCTCTCACTTATTTTCCATATACGCAAAATTTATTACAACCTGACACACCTTGAGCGAGACTCTAGAAAGTTAATGGCCTGAGCAGACATTGATGGAGCCTGGTAGGGCGCTAAAAAAATGGCTATGAGCACTATGCGACTTAACTTCTGAGGTCATCAGTCGCCTAGAACGTAGAACTAATTAAACCTAACTAACCTAAGGACATCACACACGTCCATGCCCGAGGCAGGATTCGAACCTGCGGCCGTAGCGGTCGCTCGGTTCCAGACTGTAGTGCCCAGAACCACACGGCCACTCCGGCCGGCTAGGGCGCTAAAAGCATGAGTTATTTTTATGGTTCTTAGTATGAAGAAACGTCATGTTGGGAGTTGTAAGCAATTGGCAGCAAGCCCATCCCTCAGTAAACCTTGCTGTACAGGCCCACAGCCGCACAGTGCAGACAGAGCAGCCCCTCATCGAGACAGGTCTCCAGCAGAACAATGCCACAATACCTGCATTGGCGCCAGCCGAAGACTGGACTGGGGGTGATGGACCGAAGATATGCGTCTACATGGTGGAGTCATAAACTGGGCATTTTGTGCAGAGCCACGCATAATAAAAGCTCACTAGTTTTTGTGTTCGCCAATACTGCAAATACACTCCTGGAAATTGAAGTATGAACACCGTGAATTCATTGTCCCAGGAAGGGGAAACTTTATTGACACATTCCTGGGGTCAGATACATCACATGATCACACTGACAGAACCACAGGCACATAGACACAGGCAACAGAGCATGCACAATGTCGGCACTAATACAGTGTATATCCACCTTTCGCAACAATGCAGGCTGCTATTCTCCCATGGAGACGATCGTAGAGATGCTGGATGTAGTCCTGTGGAACGGCTTGCCATGCCATTTCCACCTGGCGCCTCAGTTGGACCAGCGTTCGTGCTGGACGTGCAGACCGCGTGAGACGACGCTTCATCCAGTCGCAAACATGCTCAATGGGGGACAGATCCGGATATCTTGCTGGCCAGGGTAGTTGACTTACACCTTCTAGAGCACGTTGGGTGGCACGGGATACATGCGGACGTGCATTGTCCTGTTGGAACAGCAAGTTCCCTTGCCGGTCTAGGAATGGTAGAACGATGGGTTCGATGACGGTTTGGATGTACCGTGCACTATTCAGTGTCCCCTCGACGATCACCAGTGGTGTACGGCCAGTGTAGGAGATCGCTCCCCACACCATGATGCCGGGTGTTGGCCCTGTGTGCCTCGGTCGTATGCAGTCCTGATTGTGGCGCTCACCTGCACGGCGCCAAACACGCATACGACCATCATTGGCACCAAGGCAGAAGCGACTCTCATCGCTGAAGACGACACGTCTCCATTCGTCCCTCCATTCACGCCTGTCGCGACACCACTGGAGGCGGGCTGCACGATGTTGGGGCGTGAGTGGAAGACGGCCTAACGGTGTGCGGGACCGTAGCCCAGCTTCATGGAGACGGTTGCGAATGGTCCTCGCCGATACCCCAGGAGCAACAGTGTCCCTAATTTGCTGAGAAGTGGCGGTGCGGTCCCCTACGGCACCGTAGGATCCTACGGTCTTGGCGTGCATCCGTGCGTCGCTGCGGTCCGGTCCCAGGTCGACGGGCACGTGCACCTTCCGCCAACCACTGGCGACAACATCGATGTACTGTGGAGACCTCACGCCCCACGTGTTGAGCAATTCGGCGGTACGTCCTCCCGGCCTCCCGCATGCCCACTATACGCCCTCGCTCAAAGTCCGTCAACTGCACATACGGTTCACGTCCACGCTGTCGCGGCATGCTACCAGTGTTAAAGACTGCGATGGAGCTCCGTATGTCACGGCAAACTGGCTGACACTGACGGCGGCGGTGCATAAATGCTGCGCAGCTAGCGCCATTCGACGGCCAACACCGCGGTTCCTGGTGTGTCCGCTGTGCCGTGCGTGTGATCATTGCTTGTACAGCCCTCTCGCAGTGTCCGGAGCAAGTATGGTGGGTCTGACACACCGGTGTCAATGTGTTCTTTTTTCCATTTCCAGGAGTGTAGGTCTGTGGTTTACTTCCATTGGCCGCCTCGGTTGTGTAAGAAACTTTGGCCTCTGAGAAACGTTTGTTGCCATGGGAAGCGACGTGACTTCAGTGAAAATCGTCTTCCCCCACCGCCAGAACTTGAAAAAGCCAGTAATTGGCAATTGCTTTTTTTTCCAGAGACACAGGTTTCTTAACTCTTGCTCTGGTTCGACAGGAGTTTGTGCTGTGTGGGAGGAGAGATTTAGCGCCTGTAGAGCCCTATGATTGGCTGAATATGGTGTGAAGGCAGTGTCGTTCATGCACTTTGTGGGAAAACTTGGGTGCTGAACTTGGGTGCTGGTAGGAGACTTCTGGTCAAAGCGTGTGTGGTTGGTGCTTGGGCCTCTCCTGAGACTGACTTCACTTGCGAGTAGTTAGACTGGAGAGCCTATAGTAAAGTTCTTACTGTACCGACAGTGTGACTTCAAATGCCTCAGACTAATCACTTGCCGAGGGCACACTTATTCGTTTTTGGTTTACCAGTCTTGAAGTTTGGTATCTTTGTGCGCTCTGTTGTATAAGTGAGCGAGATTGGTCCTATGTACGACCAGCAAGCGGGTGTGTCACATACTGAAATCTACCGTGATTTCAGAGGTCTGGTAGAGAGTAAATTACGATCCATCTACCTGATCGCTAAACGGTGAGATTTTTGTTATTTCTTTCGTGGCCGTGATCGATTCACAGGTGCCGCCTCACGTCTCACCTCCGCTGCACCCATCTGGCCAGCTGCAAGTTACATCGCCGCACGAAGCAAACATGGTAACGTAGTGCTGCTCTGGCATTGTAAGGGTGTACAGATCTCAAATCGTCACTTGCTCTCACTTACACCTATGTAGTGAAGCTACAGTAGTTTTAATCAAAGTCTGCTCAGCGTCAGATCAATTCAGATTTCGCACATTTTTACGGCCAGAGTACCTGACTCACTTCTGCCACACGGGATCTTTGTCCATTGTACTCTTAAACCAACTGTTAGTTGTTTACAATATTCAATCAATAACTTGTTTAGCATAATTTATGTCTGTCTTTATTTTGGGAAAATAAATGTTGTTATTAAACTAAATTTTGCATACATTCTCTATCATTTTTTGTAACAGCCCCACAGTGTTAACTTTCACTTTAAATACACGTTGTTACGGTCGTGAGACGTTAGTTACCTTTGAAAAAAATGGCTCTGAGCACTATGGGACTTAACATCTGTGGTCATCAGTCCCCTAGAACTTAGAACTACGTAAACCTAACTAACCTAAGGACATCACACACATTCATGCCTGAGGCAAGATTCGAACCTGCGACCGTAGTGAAACGTCCCCTTAGAAGAATTATACAAGACTGTGCTTAAACTGGCACACAATATTTTTAGCGCAACGCAATCTGACTTTCAAAAATCCCTACAAAAAAAGATGGCCCTGACTAACATTAACCTATACGTTTCACAAATCGCTTACCTCACAAAAATCTTGGTTACTCGAACTATTGCAATACAGCGAGCGCCACTACTGCCAGCTAAATAAAAGATTCAAACTACGGAAGGCACTAACTACTGATAGGGATAGTTAGCAAATGAAAGATTTTAATAGAGAACAAACAATGTATTTACCTTAATATATATAGCAGTTCATGACATGCAGTGTTACAAATTTCAAAACTCCGCCATTTCTTTCCCCACATCCACCACTGCTGGCGGCTCACCTCCAACTGCGCAACGCTACGCGCTTTTCACATCCAGCTGCCCAACACTACAATGGCGAGTATTACAACAATGCCAACCAGCCACTGACTGCACACAGCACAGCCAGTGATTTTCATCAGAGCGCTACGTGGCGTTACCAATATAAAAACCTAAACAGCCTACTTACATAGCCCCCATGCTCCACACAAAAAAATTTTGCAAATTGTTTTGGGCACTGCCCAATACAGATTTGAAAAAAATTTTTCGTAACTACAATAACAAAGAAATCAAATGAACACACTTATTGATACAATGTTGGTCATAAGCTAAAATTTTCTCACAGTCTATAAAGACAGTCCTGATCATTCATCACAGTAAAATTGCAGTGTTTTTCTCAAAGTCTGAGCAGTAAAAGAAAATGCACACGTAAGCAGTGGATTTCCATGCAGTCTTGAAGAAGTAGTGTTGCCCTTCCAACGGAAAGACAGTACTGACTCTTGACATGCAGACGGGTAATAGGCCACAACACAACAAACCCACAGCAGAGTCAGTCGAAGTTTTGAAGAATATCGTTTGGTAGGTCATCATAGAGCAGACCCACTGTAGTCCTGGTAGAGATTATGGTATTGGTGGGCCACCAGAGGTGCAGACCCACTGCAGTCCTTGTAGAAATAATGGTATTGGTGAGTCATCAAAGGTGTAGACCCACTGTAGTCCTTGTAGAGATGGCCAGCAGCCATCTGCTGCGACTGTGCAGGTGCACAATCACCATCGAAGAGTCTTGCGGACAATATAGCAAGTGCATAAACCACCACTTGTGCACTCACAAAGCTTCTGGAACTGTCCTTAGAACCAGCAATGCTGTTATCCAGTCCCTTGCTGAATTATTAACACACGTGCAAACACTATCAGTCCCTACTTCTCACATATTGTCCATATACTATGACCAACAGAAACGTGTGCAGTGAAATGTAACTTACAAGTTACTTAATTCGATGAACTGGTGTCAATTACAATTTTATAGCATAAGAATACAATAACAAAGGTACAAAATACAGCATTAAAAACATAATAATACAGATAACATTTGTAGTAATAGGGGCTTTACAAAAGAATAGGAATAAACATGTACATCAGTGTTACAAGAATTATGACATAAGTACATACATAAAATAATGAGAATAGTTTTCGAAACATTAATTTCACACATGAGCATTAAAACAGAACAGAATAAATAATGTCTAAACATCTTTACAAAGAAAATAACTTAGTATTTGAAAAATTCTAGAACATAAATCTTATTAGCTAAACACATAAAGACAGGAAAAAGACAAATTCACATAGTGTAATAACACAAAAATACAGGAAAGGGTTTGTTTTCAGTGTAACATTTGGTACTGCAGTCCAACCCAAAACGTCATTCCATAGATCTTTCGTCTAATCTCAACATTTGTTTCCACCAAAAAAAATCCTATCCAAGCATGCTTTCTATATTTATATGTTCACATATTTCTGTCCTCATTATTTATTTTCCATTATCTTACCTCATCATTTATTTTCAAGAAAATCCTACCTAAACCTGTTGTCCCTAAACCCTAATTTTTGTTCATATCCTCTTTCAAAATCCTTTTTTGGCCAAACCATTTTCTTATAGCTTCTCAATGCATTTCATCCAATTCATCACAACTCGTTCTCATATATAGTCTACCCCCTCTTAAGCTAACTTAAATCTACTGAGCTCAGATGCTAAACTAAGGGACGAGGTAATGCAGCAGTGCAAAACAATTAACACAAACAGCAATGACAAAAAAAATGGAAATTGGCAAAGCAATTGCAATATTACAACTAATATAAGGCACTGTGCAGCAAACAAGAAAAATAAATCCGTAGTAAAACTGGCGTAACAGAGTAATACAAAGTCAAATTCAGTAACACTATGCCTGGCAAACAGCAGCAGCAAATGCAATAACTTATATCTAAACATGACAAAGCTCAAGCAGAAAAAATATTACAGTAAAAATGGCCATGTTTAATACCTATGTCACATCTTAACACTAGGGTGATGCATCACGAGAACTTACTCTAGCAGACAAGTTACCAAATTGTAAAAAAAATTATTTATGCAGTTCCTGTGAAGGGAAATGTCTATTTATGTTCCCTCGTTTTCTTGGAAGTAGATCATAATTTTTTTTACTGGATCTGTAGGCATAAAATAACTATATTAGTACATCTATTAAATTTTATTTTAACCAATGCTGCAGTGCAGCTAGAAACTAGATATTAAACAAAATAGGCAAAACAAGGCGTGAAACGTCATTCGCTGGCCATAAGGCATTTCATAATGCAGTAAACAATCTTCCAACTAGCAAGACAATAGACATGAAATGTTTCTCATCATTTCATTTCAGTAAATATCATAAATTAAGAACTCTACAGTGTAATCATGTTTTCAAGTTTGAGGGTGTCGTATTTACAATGCTTTCTACAAAGGAATGTCAATAGCGAGGATAATGGCCTCTTTTTTTTTTCTTCTCCACCTGTGCCTCTGAAAGGCACACACTAATGGCTTTTTTCCAGGCGTCTGTCGCGCAGCTGGTTGCCCACGACGCATTACGTGAAGGTGGTCACTTAACTTTCTCACCGAAATATTTACTACAGCAGTTTCCGCTACAGTGACAGTCTCATATAAAAATATTTCACAAATCAAGAATTTGCGTTACAAATCTGTAGAAACAAAATCCTATTGATATAACAGTGTCCAAAAAATTTTCGTCGGCATTGTAATACATTCACGCATTTACATACATTTCATAACTCTTAAAGTACGATTCTTGGTCTCCAACAACCTTTTTCACAAACCAGAGTCCCTAACCACTACTCATTATTCCTTACCTTATTCGTCGACACTTCTTAAATATTTCATCATAACAGATATGTAGCATAATCAAATAACTCATATAGCGTTTCATAAGTGTGAAGTTATCCAACAGTGTAATTACGTAAACATCTGTCACTGATGTAGTAAAAAAAATGTTTGTCTCTCAGTTAAATGAACAGATAGCTGTGTAATTTATCTGTTAGAGAAATACGGTACCGATGTGTAAAGTTGTAAAAGCAAATACCATATTAGCTAGGGCTCCTTGTGCTTGCCAGACACATGATACACAAAGTAGGCGTGTACCCTCCTGAGGATTAATGTAATTATACTCTCATGTGTTACAGATTACAGCAATTGAATGAAATGTATCACGGAAAACCTTTGTACCATTGTACTTTAAATATATTTAAAAATAAATGTCTTAAGTACAAAATTAATCACTCAAATACGTATACTGTAGCGCTAAACTGTGCATCTTGTTGCAAGATAATCTCTGTGGAAGTGTCGTAGATATCGTCCTCCGAAAGCTAAGTTCTGTAGAACCCAATGTACTTACCTCATGATAAACAAAAGTGAAATGCTTTGCGTATAGATATCTTAGTTATTACGCTTATTGGCGTGATGAAGAAAGTACTGTGCTGTAACGTATTGTTGTGCTAATTAAAAGGCTGTATCATTGTAGCTATACCACAAAAGTTACTACTAAAACATGTTTTACTTTCCAGAATAATTCAGAAAAACTGTGCAGATATAAAACAGATACACCGCAAAAGCAACATTGTAAATTGTCACTCATTAGTAGCATCGTGATAAAATCATGTAGTTGTCACATAAACTAACCACTGTGTCATCTGGTATCTCACAGAAAGTACTTTAAATCCAGAATGTATCTTCAAGTAAGCCAAAATGTTGCATTAAAATCTCATTAGCAGTACCAGTATATGTCCTAAGTATGTAAGCCTGTTAGTCGTTATGTAATCGTGCAACTAACAAGCAAGAATGTACAAATACAACACTGTGTCGTCTGTTCACTATAACAATGCATTCGCAATTACTTTTCTAAGTTACCTATGTTCTTGACTGGATAGTTAGTTAGCTTTAAAACATAGTTGCATGTTAACAGTTCGTAAGTGTGACAAAGAGTACTAGTAATGTGAAGTGAAAAATTTTATAGCAAAGACTAAGTTAAAAAGCAGATTATCTCTCAATAAATGGTTTTACATGTGAAATGTGGTGTAACCCTTTGCTCTTCCTAGTATGCAGAGTTTCAACTTTAACGCAATTATCATGTGGTATACATCGGTAAAGAATACTGGAATTTTTCTCAAGGTTAGCGTCTATGTTATTTTTCCCTGAGCCAGCGGGCGCATGTGGCTGCCTGCGGTGCGAGTCATTGTATGTTTCTTTGTTGGCGACCGTCGTTATTGGGATTAGGAGACCTAACTTCTACAAATTCACCTTGACGAGAAGGCCCTACCCTGTTTGAAGCTCGCCAGTTCTGATGGAATTCAGGTCTGTCGTTTTGTCGATAGTTTACATAGTTTCTTGTTTGTCGGTCATATGGAGGAGAATTTCTCCCAGAATCGTAACTGCGTGGTGGACCGTTGCGTCTGAAGTTATTCTGTCTCCCTTGATAATAATTATTTTGGTTCCCAAATTGTCTGTTTCTCTGATTGTCTCTGTGATAGTCACTACCGCGGAGAGGTGATCTTTCCCTGTAATTATTACTACTCTGCCAACGGTTGTCATACAGGTGGTGTCTGTTTTGGTCACGATTTGTGTTGTGAGAATAGCCTTGACGTGTCCAGTTATTATTTCTTTCGTCGCGGAATTGCGACGGATGTAACCTGTAATTGTTGTGTTCCTGTTTTCGCGTTCTGCGATTGTCAGTGTCAATTTCTAATTCTTGTAAGAGTCCCCGAAAAGTTTCAATGTCGTCTTTGCAACGTCCTGCCAAAATAATATGTCGTAAATGTTCAGGTAATTTGATTAAGCAAATGTGGATGAGTTCTGAGGGGCTGTATGGTTTTGACAGGTACTGATTCTTGTGCAACATGTCTTCAAAATATTTCACAAGACTGGAAAATTCAGATTGTTTGAAATGTTTCATCATTATGATGCTATGTTTTACTTGGTCTTGTGTAGCTTGAGACCAATATGCTGAGAGGAAGGCATGGTAAAATTCTCCTTCACTGTGACAATCGTGAATGACTGATCGCATTCTTACAGCTGGTTCATTCTCTAAATAGCCACACATAAATTCTATTCTGTGCTCTAATGACCAGTTGGGGGGGGGGGGGGGAACAATGAGAGAATTGATGGAGCCACGCTTGTGGATGAATGTCGTTGCCAGAATTCTTAAATGTTTTGAATTTACGTGTAGTAATGAACAGCTTATAGTCAAAATCATTATGTCGGCGAGTCGCATGTCGGTCATTGTTACGTCGTTTCGGCGGTTCCATCTCAAAATTCGGTGTACCTTGCCAATTTCTTTCATAATTTCCGAAGTGCCCTGTGTTATTATTTTGTGGCTGTTCCGTATTTCTATGTCCCTCTTCCCGTATTGGAGCGCGAGTGTCCTCTGAAATACGTAATTCTTGTATTACCTGTGTCAGCTGATCTTGTACTTCCCGGATTTCTCTTTGGTGTTGCGTATTAATTTGATTCAGATTTTGTTTGAATTTCCTAATTTGTTCGCACTCTTCTGTGTCATTAAAACCACCGGTTTTGTGTCATTCAGATTATCATCTACCTTCGTAGATAAATTATTTAGCTGATCCGAAAGTTCAACTACTTTCTCTGATAATGAACTAATTTCCTCCATGTGTCCTTCTGAACCAATTTTCAGAGTATCTACTGTGTCCTTTAAGTTTTCTTGAGTTTTTGCAAGTTGCGTAACCGAATCGGTAGATGCAACTGAGTCAATTTTAGCTTGCAGGGTCTCATTATTTTGATGAGCAATAGTTTGCAGTTCTTTTATGGCTGCTTCGTTATTCTGTAATGCATTTTCATGCCGCGAGAAACTAGGTTGAAAATGCTCACAAATCTGTGTTTTTACGTCATTACAGACTTTTTGACATTTCGATTCAATGTTATGAAACTCAGTAGTTAAATCTTCACGTGTTTGTTCAAGTGTGGTGTCTAACTTTTCAAGCTTTTGCTGTGTTTGTCTCTGATTTTGTTCCATTGTGTCTAACTGTTGCTATGTTTGTCTCTGATTTTGTTCCATTGTGTCTAACTTTTGAAGATTTTGTTCCATTGTGTCTAACTTTTGAAGCTTTTGCTGTGTTTGTCTCTGATTTTGTTCCATTGTGTCTAAATTTTGAAGCTTTTGTCCCATTTGTTGCATTAATTGTAATAACAATGCACTGGTGTCTGAAACGCGTTCCTCAGTGCTATTCGGCAATGCATTTGAACCGGCAATATTCGCAGTTTGAAAAGCAGAAAATGTGTCTTGACTTATTTGAGAAAACGGTGAGGACGCAAAACCTGAATACACAGTATTTGCAAGGTTGTGTCCTGTCATTTCGGATTCCTGAGGCAAGCTGTTGCCGACCGATCGATCGATAATGCTTCCCTGTTCACTAATTGTTTCACTGTCTACACCATTGTTTGCAGCCCGCTCTATTTCCCTATGTACAATTACCAAATTACTATTTTGAACATTAGTTAATTCATTACTCGGTGGCACTAACACACTGCTTTCGTCTTCACTGTCATTTCTCAGTTTACTTTGGAGTCTAGTATTACGTTTTTCACACGCCATTATTGTCACAGTATTTCACACGATAACACAGAAAAGCACAATTTGAAGAGCAAAAATAAGAGAACACATTAATGTAGCACTGAAAATAATATCTCGTTAATTGCAAGCGCAGCTGCGAAATACTTGCTGCAAATCTATATGCATGCCACAACTGTTTTACTGTACAACAATGAAAAACAACATCTACAAAGGAAATTCTCTCTATAATTACGCGCTAGCAACAAACAAAAGCTACACTAATTACACAAACTACAAGAAAAAAATCAGAAGATTCCAGTGAAGTATCCTCGGCTAAGGGTCGACATATGAAACGTCCTCTTAGAAGAATTATACAAGACTGTGCTTAAACTGACACTCAATATTTTTAGCGCAACGCAATCTGACTTTCAAAAATCCCTACAAAAAAAATGGCCCTGACTAACATTAACCTATACGTTTCACAAATCGCTTACCTCACAAAAATCTTGGTTACTCGAACTACTGCAATACAGCGAGCGCCACTACTGCCAGCTAAATAAAAGATTCAAACTACGGAAGGCACTAACTACTGATAGGGATAGTTAGCAAATGAAAGATTTTAATAGATAACAAACAATGTATTTACCTTAATATCATCAAAAGTCACAATATATATAGCAGTTCATGACATCCAGTCTTGCAAATTTCAAAACTCCGCCATTTCTTTCCCCACATCCACCACTGCTGGCGGTTCACCTCCTACTGCGCAACGCTACGCGCTTTTCACATCCAGCTGCCGCTGCCCAACACTACAATGGCGAGTTTTACAACAATGCCAACCAGCCACTGACTGCACACAGCACAGCCA
This sequence comes from Schistocerca nitens, assembly GCF_023898315.1. Taxonomy (NCBI): domain Eukaryota; kingdom Metazoa; phylum Arthropoda; class Insecta; order Orthoptera; family Acrididae; genus Schistocerca; species Schistocerca nitens. Next base: position 211,461,059 of record NC_064617.1, read on the forward strand.
GTGATTTTCATCAGCGTTCATTGGCGTTACCAATATAGAAACCTAAACAGCCTACTTACAGTAGCAGTCGCGCGGTTCCGGACTGAGCGCCTGAACCGCTAGACCACCGCGGCCGGCAGTTACCTTTGAGATTGGACGTGGTGAGTTGATGTTAGTGAAGAATGTCTTTAAGGCGACAAAGACGCCGTTATCAACACCTCACTGATTTTGAACGAGATCGTGTAATAGGCCTACGAGAAGCTGGATGCTCCTTTTCCGATATTACAGAAAGACGTCAGGATTGCTAGTAGAGGTTGATAAGAGAATGTACGGTCACAAGGAGACCGGGCTCCCGTTGGCCACGTGGAACTACTGAGAGAGAAGACTATTGTGTTTGGTGAATGGCTTTGGCACACCGTACTGCATCTGCAGCAGTAATTTGAGCAGCAGTTGCAACCACAGTCACACAATGAACTGTTATAAATTAATTAGTTCAAGGACAGATCCGAGCTATACGTCCTGTAGCGTGCATTCTGTCTAATGTCTGCCGAGTCTTTCCGTAATATCAGAAAAGGAGCATCCAGCTTCTCGTAGGCCTATTACACGATCTCGTTCAAACTCAGTGAGGTGTTGATAACGGCGTCTTTGTCGCCTTAAAGACATTCTTCTGAAGCAAAGGGAACTTCACAGCAAACATAAACATAGCCAAAGCCTTGCAGACAAACAAAAATTACGCGAAGCGATATGTAGTGTGAGGAGGGCTATGCGAGAGGCGTTCAATGAATTCGAAAGTAAAGTTCTATGTACTGACTTGGCAGAAAATCCTAAGAAATTTTGGTCTTATGTCAAAGCTGTAGGTGGATCAAAACAAAATGTCCAGACACTCTGTGACCAAAATGGTACTGAAACAGAGGATGACAGACTAAAGGCCGAAATACTAAATGTCTTTTTCCAAAGCTGTCTCACAGAGGAAGACGGCACTGTAGTTCCTCCTCTAGATTGTCGCACAGATGACAAAATGGTACATATCGAAATAGATGTCAGAGGGATAGAAAAACAATTAAAATTGCTCTAAAGAGGAAAGGCCACTGGACCTGATGGGATACCAGTTCGATTTTACACACAGTACGCGAGGGAACTTGCCCCCCTTCTTGCAGCGGTGTACCGTAGATCTCTAGGAGGGCGTAGCGTTCCAAAAGATTGGAAAAGGGCACAAGTCATCCCCGTTTTCAAGAAGGGGCGACGAACAGATGTGCAATATCTCTAAGGTCGATCAGTTGTAGAATTTTGGAACACGTATTATGTTCGAGTATAATGACTTTTCTGGAGACTAGAAATCTACTCTGTAGGAATCAGCATGGGTTTCGAAAAAGACGGTCGTGTGAAACCCAGCTCGCGCTATTCGTCCACGAGACTCAGAGGGCCATAGACACGGTTCACAGTTAGATGCCGTGTTTCTTTACTTCCGCAAGGCGTTCGATACAGTTCCCCACAGTCGTTTAATGAACAAAGTAAGAGCATATGGACTATCAGACCAATTTTGTGATTGGATTGAGGAGTTCCTAGATAACACAACGTAGCATGTCATTCTCAATGGAGAGAAGTCTTCCGAAGTAAGAGTGATTTCAGGATTGCCACAGGGGAGTGTCATGGGACCGTTGCTATTCACAATATACATAAATGACCTGGTGGATGACATCGGAAGTTCACTGAGGCTTTTTGCAGATGATGCTGTGGTGTATCGAGAGGTTGCAGCAATGGAAAATTTTACTGAAATGCAGGAGGATCTGCAGCGAATTGACGCATGGTGCAGGGAATGGCAATTGAATCTCAATGTAGACAAGTGTAATGTGCTGCGAATACATAGAAAGATAGATCCCTTATCATATAACTACAAAATAGCAGGTCAGCAACTGGAAGCAGTTAATTCCATAAATTATCTGGGAGTACGCATTAGGAGTGATTTAAAATGGAATGATCGTACAAAGTTGATCGTCGGTAAAGCAGATGCCAGACTGAGATTCATTGGAAAAATCCTAAGGAAATGCAATCCGAAAACAAAGGAGGCAGGTTACAGTACGCTTGTTCGCCCACTGCTTGAATACTGCTTAGCAGTGTGGGATCCGTACCAGATAGGGTTGATAGAAGAGATAGAGAAGATCCAACGGAGAGCAGCGCGCTTCGTTACAGGATCATTTAGTAATCGCGAAAGCGTTACGGAGATGATAGATAAACTCCAGTGGAAGACTCTGCAGGAAAGACGCTCAGTAGCTCGGTAAGGGCTTTTGTTAAAGTTTCAAGAAAATACCTTCACCGAGGAGTCAAGCAGTATATTGCTCCCTCCTACGTATATCTCGCGAAGAGACCATGAGGATAAAATCAGAGAGATTAGAGCCCACACAGAAGCATACCGACAATCCTTCTTTCCACGAACAATACGAGACTGGAATAGAAGGGGGAACCGATAGAGGTACTCAGGGTACCCTCCGCCACACACCGTCAGGTGGCTTGCGGAGTATGGATGTAGATGTAGATGTAGATGCCCCAAACTACCGCCATTTGCGACTTCAGTTATATCAAGCGAGAGCCCATTAGAGGGCAGGGTGGAGGTCTGTTCTATTTTGTGACGAAAGATGGTTCTGCCTCGGTGCCAGTGATGGCCGTGTGTTGATTAGAAGGAGGCCAGTTGAGGGCCTGAAGAGAACCTGTCTGCGTGCTAGACATACTGTATCTACACCTGGAGCTGTGATCTGGGCTGCGGTTTCGTATGAGAGCAGGAGCGCTCTCGTTGTTATCCCATGCACCCTGACTCCAGATTTGCACGTCACTTGGCGATTCTACCTGTTGTGCGGCCATTCATGAACAGCATTCCAGAGGGTGTTTCCCAACAGGATACCGCTCGCCCACATTTTTTTTTTTTTTTTTTTGTCATCAGTCTGCTGACTGGTTTGATGCGGCCCGCCACGAATTCCTTTCCTGTGCTAACCTCTTCATCTCAGAGTAGCACTTGCAACCTACATCATCAATTATTTGCTTGACGTATTCCAATCTCTGTCTTCCTCTACAGTTTTTGCCCTCTACAGCTCCCTCTAGTACCATGGAAGTCATTCCCTCATGTCTTAGCAGATGTCCTATCATCCTGTCCCTTCTCCTTATCAGTGTTTTCCACATATTCCTTTCCTCTCCGATTCTGCGTAGAACCTCCTCATTCCTTACCTTATCAGTCCACCGAGTTTTCAACATTCGTCTATAGCACCACATCTCAAATGCTTCGATTCTCTTCTGTTCCGGTTTTCCCACAGTCCATGTTTCACTACCATACAATGCTGTACTCCAGACGTACATTCTCAGAAATTTCTTTCTCAAATTAAGGCCGGTATTTGATATTAGTAGACTTCTCTTGGCCAGAAATGCCTTTTTTGCCATAGCGAGTCTGCTTTTGATGTCCTCCTTGCTCCGTCCATCATTGCTTATTTTACTGCCTAGATAGCAGAATTCTTTAACTTCATTGACTTCGTGACCATCAATCCTGATGTTAAGTTTCTCCCTGTTCTCATTTCTACTACTTCTCAATACCTTCGTCTTTCTCCGATTTACTCTCAAACAATACTGTGTACTCATTAGACTGTTCATTCCGTTCAGCAGATCATTTAATTCTTCTTCACTTTCACTCAGGATAGCAATGTCATCAGCGAATCGTATCATTGATATCCTTTCACCTTGTATTTTAAGTCCACTCCTGAACCTTTCTTTTATTTCCATCATTGCTTCCTCGATGTACAGATTGAAGAGTAGGGGCGAAAGGCTACAGCCTTGTCTTACACCCTTCTTAATACGAGCACTTCGTTCTTGATCGTCCACTCTTGTTATTCCCTCTTGGTTGTTGTACATATTGTATATGACCCGTCTCTCCCTATAGCTTACCCCTACTTTTTTCAGAACCTCGAACAGCTTGCACCATTTTATATTGTCGAACGCTTTTTCCAGGTCGACAAATCCTATGAAAGTGTCTTGATTTTTCTTTAGCCTTGCTTCCATTATTAGCCGTAACGTCAGAATTGCCTCTCTCGTCCCTTTACTTTTCCTAAAGCCAAACTGATCGTCACCTAGCGCATTCTCAATTTTATTTTCCATTCTTCTGTATATTATTCTTGTAAGCAGCTTCGATGCATGAGCTATTAAGCTGATTGTGCGATAATTCTCGCACTTGTCAGCTCTTGCCGTCTTCGGAATTGTGTGGATGATGCTTTTCCGAAAGTCAGATGGTATGTCGCCAGACATATATTCTACACACCAACGTGAATAGTCGTTTTGTTGACACTTCCCCCAATGATTTTAGAAATTCTGATGGCATGTTATCTATCCCTTCTGCCTTATTTGACCGTAAGTCCTCCAAAGCTCTTTTAAATTACGATTCTAATACTGGATCCCCTATCTCTTCTAAATCGACTCCTGTTTCTTCTTCTATCATATCAGACAAATCTTCATCCTCATAGAGGCTTTCAATGTATTCTTTCCACCTATCTGCTCTCTCCTCTGCATTTAACAGTGGAATTCCCGTTGCACTCTTAATGTTACCACCGTTGCTTTTTGAATTTCACCAAAGGTTGTTTTGACTTTCCTGTATGCTGAGTTTGTCCTTCCGGCAGTCATATCTTTTTCGATGTCTTCACATTTTTCCTGCAGCCATTTCGTCTTAGCTTCCCTGCACTTCCTATTTATTTCATTCCTCAGCGACTTGTATTTCTGTATTCCTAATTTTCCCGGAACATGTTTGTACTTCCTCCTTTCATCAATCACCCCACATACCGCTGTTGTAATCCAACATGCTCTACAGGGTGTCGACACGTTGCCTTGGCTTGCTCGATCAGCAGGCCCGTCCCCAGTGGAGCACATACGGGACATCACCGGATGACAACTCCAGCGTCATGCGCGAATAACATTAACGGTCCCTGTATTGCCCGGCCAAGAGCAACAGGCGTGGAACTCCATCCACCAAACTGACATCAGGTGCCTGTGCAATACAGTGATTGGACGCGCGCATGATTGCCTTCAACATTCTGTCGGTTACACTGGTTTATTAATGTACCAGCATTTTTCATTTTCAATGGCTTCTCTTAGACTTACAATAACCTTTGATCTTGCGATGTTAATCACTTAATTATGTTACCTAGACAAATCTATTCACGAAATTTCTACATTAGTTACTTTTTTTGGTGTATAACACTTCTCAGAGAAGCAGAAACAGCAGAATCGGACAGTCAAGAGAGCTTAGAAATTCGAACGTGGACTAGTCACTGGATGTCATCTGAGTAACAAATCCAGGAGGGATATTTCAATCCATCTAAAGCCGCCGAAGTGGACTGATAGTGAACTGATTGTGAAGTTGGAATTCGATGGAACAACTACAGCTAAACGAAAATCAGGCAGACTGCATGTACTGACGGATAGCGATCGTCAAGCATTGCAGAAATTAGTTGTGAAAAATCACATGAAATCAGCGAAAGAAATCGCTCATGAGTTCCAAATTTCTGAACCTTCAACATCGCAGCGCGTCAGCAATCGTTAGTTAATATATTAAAAAGCTCATAGTTTATGGCGGTTCATGACCCATCGAACATAGGCCGGTGTGAGGTGGAGGTTACACCATTAAGTTAAGTGATGATTTAGACTTTGTACACATGTACTGTTTGTGTTTTCCCTTTTATTCGTTTATAAATGTATAGCTATTGTGTGCTTTTAATTATTGACAAAGGTCTTCTTAGGCACTTGTGGATTTTATTGAAGAAGGTGTAGTTATCTATGCCGAAACCTAGGTTACCACTAGGTGCTTTTTACGCAATCGAGGCGGGTTTCTAGTTTTTTAATATTCCAAATTTTTCCCAGCAGACCAGTCAGCACACTGAATGTGCGCAGCGATTTAAAAAGGACACGATGCAATGGTCGAGCAGTTCCTCATAAGACACAAATTTCTGTGGTCAGTGCCAAACGAGGCCTGATGTGGTGTAAGGAGCGATTTGAAGTAATGGATCACGCTGTATCCAGTGACAATCCGATGGGATGATTTGGATTTGTCGAATGTCTAGGAAAAGTTACCTGGTACTCCTCTATTGCCAACAAAGAAGAGCGGTGGAGGTATAACGCGCATAGTAAGTATAAACCAGATGTAAACATTACACTACGTATTCTTCCGCGTTTACTGGAGCCTCGTTGGATTTCGTTTCACGTGGAGCGGAAGTCCTGTCTCGAGAAGAGTCATGTAGCATAATAAGGATATGTATTATGAGCGGCGTTACGCGCATATCGGCTCAACGATGATACGGGGCAACAGCTTTACCAGCGCATTTAAATTTGGCAGCAATGGCCAGCCAGCGGATCCAACTAACTTACAGTGATTTGAATATCTGCAATTAAAACGTAACAACAGACTAACAGATAAACAATATAGTTTTGAATGTCATTTAACTTTTAAACAGAATGAAATAATGTATGGCCCGCATCTCGTGGTCGTGCGGTAGCGTTCTCGCTTCCCACGCTCGGGTTCCCGGGTTCGATTCCCGGCGGGGTAGGGATTTTCTCTGCCTCGTGATGGCTGGGTGTTGTGTGATGTCCTTAGGTTAGGTTTAAGTAGTTCTAAGTTCTAGGGGACTGATGGCCATAGATGTTTAGTCCCATAGTGTTCAGAGCCATTTGAACCAAATAATGTATGGCTAAACTCCGGCAATACGCTTCTTAGCTGACCAGACGGTCACCATAATATACTCTCGTTCTTAGCTGACATAGCATTGTAATTAAAAATAAGACTGATGAAAATTCCTGTCTTAAACACAATGTAATTTTCACGTGTGACTTACGTGTTACGCCAAAGCGTAATGCAGGGATTCTACTGTATAGTTGAATGCTAAAGTCACTGAAGGTGGCACCCACTGTCTGACGTCCGGTAGTCTCTGAACTCCTTCCATTTCCGAATCCGAGGAATGCATTTCAGTACTGGAACTGTCATCCGCTATGTTGATAACGACACGATCAGCAACGGAATCCTCCAATCCCCCTAGAAACCACGCTTTTCTCCTCTTCTTTTCAGACGTACTGTTCTCCATTTCGCCAGTATTCGGCAGCGAGGTGTGATAAGGCTGCGTGTATTAGTTTCAGTACGTCTGGCATCTTAAATGTCTCGATATTTCTGTCTACAAATCCCTTAACTTGGCTCCCGATCATTTCTGTTGGGTTCAGATTGCAGCAGTATTGAAGTAACTGTAAAAATATGTTTTTAAGAGGGCTTGATGCCGTTAAAATTGTTGTTTTCTATGTTTCTCCGACACTTACCACTTTGCCTCGTGTGAGGCCGTATGTGTAGTATAAAAAGGTCGACATAGTCCAAGTAAAGAGTATTTGATGTTCATTTTTCTTCCAAAAAATTGCCTGGGTAATGTTTCTTTAATTTGAACAATCTTTATTAACAATCTTATATGCAATATCGATAATTAAGAATTTAATTTTGCAATAAAAACTGGAATTCTGAGTCCAGTCTATAATTAGAAACAAGAAATTGTGCATTTTTCGTAAAAATGGTGATTAAGTGTGTGTTAATTAGCACATATTTGATGAATTTCGTATTTAAATGATGTAACGAAGAAACAGATAGGTCCAGCGTGTTATCAACCAGGCACCGACAAAATACTCACTTACCAGACACTGACTAAGCCGAGCATCTGGCGACTACAAGTGCACTTGTACCTGTATTTACTAATACAGTTTGTCGAAAACCTTGAAAACAGATTATCTCTGTTATCTCGAGATAAACGTTAAGAGCAACTTGTTCCTTGCCATTTTTAAAGGAGTTCCGCGCGCGTGGTTCTCTACGAAGCAGAAAGAAGTGTCAGTCATTATTACAGGAAGTACAGTATTTATAGCGCGACAATCAGAGCACAACAAGCGTTTACACAGACTGTGACTGTACACGATTTTTAAATAAAAACTACAAAGCTAAAGTATGATTAAGAAAAGCATTCATGGCTTTTAAATATATTAGATATCTTAGTTTAATTTAAAGTGACATAATAACAAGATATCTAATATATACAGGGTGTCACCTAACGTTACCGCTGGATATATTTCGTAAACCACATCAAATACTGACGAACCGATTCCACAGACCGAACGTGAGGAGAGGGGCTAGTGTAATTGTTTAATACAAACCATACAAAAATGCACGGAAGTATGTTTTTTAACACAAACCTACGTTTTTTTAAATGGGACCACGTTAGTTTTGTTAGCACATCTGAACATATAAACAAATACGTAATCAGTGCCGTTTGTTGCATTGTAAAATGTTAATTACATCCGGAGATATTGTAACCTAAAGTTGACGCTTGAAACCTCCGACGTTCAGTTGCGTGTTGTAACAAACAGCTGCAACATACATTGCGTTTCTACAGAATGATCTGCCAACGTTGCTCGAAAATGTCTCACTGGAAACGCGTCGACGTATGTGGTATCAGCATGATGGTGCACCTGCACATTCCGCAATTAATACTAGGCTGACCCTTGACAGGATGTTCGACGGCCGTTTCATAGGACGTGGAGGACGCATAAACTGGCCAGCCCGTTCTCCTGATCTTACACCTCTGGACTTCTTTCTGTGGGGTACGTTAAAGGAGAATGTGTACCGTGATGTGCCTACAACCCCAGAGGATATGAAACAACGTATTGTGGCAGCCTGCGGCGACATTACACCAGATGTACTGCGGCGTGTACGACATTCATTACGCCAGAGATTGCAATTGTGTGCAGCAAATGATGGCCACCACATTGAACATCTATTGGCCTGACATGTCGGGACACACTCTATTCCACTCCGTAATTGAAAACGGAAACCACGTGTGTACGTGTACCTCACCCCTCATGGTAATGTACATGTGCGTCAGTGAAAAAGACCAATAAAAAGGTGTTAGCATGTGGTGGTAATGTGATGTTCCAGTCTCCTCTGTACCTAAGGTCGATCATCGTTCCCTTTGGATCCCTACGTAATTCGGTGCTCTCCGATACACCCGATCGAACAGCGGAGGAGTGGTACTCAAGCGTCAACTTTAGGTTACAATGTCTCCGGATGTAATTAACATTTTACAATGCAACAAACGGCACGTATTTGTTTATATGTTCGGATGTGCTAACAAAACTAACGGGGTTCCATTTAAAAAAACGTAGGTTTGTGCTAAAAAACATACTTCCGTGCATTTTTTTATGGTTTGTATTAACCAATTACACTAGCCCCTCTCCTCACGTTCGGTCTATGGAATCGATTCGTCAGTATTAGATGTGGTTTACGAAATATATCCAGCGGTAATGTTAGGTGACTCACGCTGTATATGCCAATCATAGCCTTTGCGTCTCTGTACATAATGCTCAGTCTTATGATGATCGAAGTATAGGGTTAACATATGGGAACGTCTTTCATAGTTACGGTGTGGTTCACTTTTTGCAGTAAATGCGGAAGGATATGAACACACTTTACAGCATTCTGCACTGCGTACAGCAGCGGAATCATTCGGAGCAAGTATACGAGTACATTGTATCAGAATGACAATACATTCTGTCACAAGGCAGCAGCTGTGAGTCAATAATTTACAGCACTGGATTTGTCAACCTTCTTCTGATCAATGTTTTACGTTTACTTAACGCCCGTGCACCAACCATCAATCTTCTGCAAGCCTTCCTGCATTTCGCCATGGTCTTCCGTCGTTCCTCTGGTCAACAGCACAGTCCACAGATTGCCTCACGGAGCTTACGACGTTATCTACTAAATCATTTTCATGTACAGGTTGTTTCACGAGGAATGGTAGACATTTCAGAAGACGGTGGTATAGTTTAATTCGAATGAAATATTCCATACAGCCACCGGCCGGAGTGACCGAGCGGTTCTAGGCGCTTCAGTCTGGAACCGCGCAACCGCTACGGTCGCAGGTTCGAATCATGCCTCGGGCATAGATGTGTGTGATGTCCTTAGGTTAGTTAGGTTTAAGTAGTTCTAAGTTCTAGGGGACTGATGACCTCAGATGTTAAGTCCCATAATGCTCAGAGCCATTTGAACCATTTTGAACCATTCCATATAACATGTGGTTAATTTTTATTTGTTACAGAGATAATTTTCATTTCAAGTGTTGGAACTCCAATTAGTATAGGTTTAATTGTAGATTGTTGTTTTTGTTTTGCAGTTCAAGCTGATAAGTTGTGCTTCAGCTTCATAATTTAATATTTCAACAATGTTTGTCGTTGTGATTTGTTAGGCAATAGTACTGTATTGCTTAAGGATGCAGCACGTATTGACAAATGCTAAATAGGGCTCTCAGCACTATGGGACTTAACATCTTTGGTCATCAGTCCCCTAGACTTAAAACTACTTAAACCTAACTAACCTAAGGACATGACACACATCCGTGCCCGAGGCTGGATTCGAACCTGCGACCGTAGCGGTCACGCGGTTCCAGACTGTAGCGCCAAGAACCGCACGGCCACACCGGCCGGCTATGGTTTTGTAATAGAAACACTCCTGCCTCTTGTAGAGAATTCTGTAGAAGATTTTCTAATCACGGAATACCGGATAGAAAAGTGTTTACTCGTGTTTTCAATAAACAGCGGAAGACTGGTGCAGTGCACGGCAGACATATCTCATCTGAACATTCAGATGAACAAAGTGTGGATGAAGTAGTGTCTGGCCAGAAGACTCTTCGCGTGGTAGCTGTCGGCAAAGCGGCCAGCCTCGTCCCTGCATTAGGACTGCGCCGGAGAGAGGAGCGGCGAGGTAAGCTAGCCCGACTCTTGCTCGCAATGTTTTGCGTTGATACGAAAACAACGTTAAAACATGGTGAAAGATGTCGGCAGCGCTCAATGACAAATGAACATCTTCAGACTAATACCGATTTTCTCCGCTCCTGGTAGCACCAGTGAAATGGGGCCTCTTGTCGTAGACACTATTCAGCAGGTAGAACGTAGTCATTCAACAAGAACACGCAGAATTTCTACACGTATCGGTGTTTACTGATGAAGTGATTTCACTCTCGTCGCTCTAAATAACACAGGTAACTCACACTGATGCCCGACGAAAACCCAATTGATAATTAATTGAAACCTTCAGTTGCTGACAAGTGTTGTTGATATACCTCGATGGGGACAACTAAAAATGTGTGCCCTGACCGCGATCTCCTGCTTACATAGCAGACGCTCAATTTTTTTTTTTTTTTTTGGTTGATCTCATTTTTGTCGTTATAGTTTGTTCTATGTGTTCGGGGCGGACGTCCTATGACGTCCGTTCAAGTTCTTCGTTGATCCATTCACTCAGTTTTTTTATTGCAGAGAAGAGCTAACTCTCTGACCGAGCACGCTTTTTTTTACTTTTAAAAAATAAAAAAAATAAGGAACCGCTGCAAGAGCAAGACGACGGGTAGGGCAGGGGTCGACACCCGAAGCCTGGCCATCCCTCCGCCACGCCCAAGCAGCGTGTTCGAGGATCGAAGGATCAGGACGAGGATATTGTGGGTTGGTCTATGTTGTTTTATTTATTTATTTCTTTAATTTTTATAACATTTTTTTTTCATTACAAAAAAGATCCTACAACTGCTGTAGTCGACCGTCCGAGTCGTCTTCTCGTCTGTTGGCAGGGGTTCCCCCCTATTCCGTCCGTAGAGGATCAATATGCTCGAGGATTCTTCTTCATTTCCAGCGTCTCATACCTGTAATGCCCCATTGAGCAGGAGGATCCGCAAATAATGAACCTAAATAATTTGCGAAACGGGTTCTGTATTTCGGGTGGCGGCTGAAAGCTGCATGTGTCGTCATCAATAGGGACCAAAAGTCGAGTGTGCCTTTGGGAGCATCGCAAAATAAGTAGTAAAGGGCCATGCCTTTTAGCCAGTTAAAGGCGTTCTTCCTGGTTGATGCGCGCTGAGCTACCGTGCCGATATCCATCTGAACCACCGAGGACACAGATGGACAACGCGACTGCAGGGACTTATCCCTTGCACGCTTCCCGTGAGACCCACATTCCCAACTGTCCACAACCTACATACGTAATGTTCCTAACACATATTTGCCCATCCACTCATTACTCGCGCACACTAAGGTGACGATTCCCGTTAGAGTTAGGGCAACCTGTGCGCATTCGGGGCACACAATTTCAGCTGTCCCCATTGGAGGTATATCAACAACACCTGTCGGCAGCTGAGGGTTTCAATTAATCATCATTTCTTCTAGAGAAGCTGCAAGTTCATCAATGGTATCTGTTATTTCGAGAACAGTTACTGTCTTCATATATAGAAAACCCATATGTCTATGTGTAGATACATTTTCAAGAACGCACCTCTGCAAATTTGTGGTGTGATATGTTAGACAGTTTCTCAGTTGACTAATCCTGTTGTGTTAAATCATCGTCCTACAAGGCCCAGTCACCGAGACTTTCTCGAATTCCTCCAGAATTATTAAGAGATTCCTTCGGCCTCAAGGATGGATAGGTTGTTCGAGCATGACGGGATCCTGTACTTTCCAGTCGTCAGGTGACACTTGTCCAAACATAACATTCCCCAGATGATGGCGCGGTAGAAACAGTGTCACGTTTCTTCGTTACTAAGCTCCCCACAGCTCATCCTTTACGAATTTTACATGTGAGTAAGGTTGCCAGCGTCATCCACAAACAGCATTAACCGTCCCTGTATTGACCGAGAAGTGCAACAGACGTGGAACCCCGTCTGACAAACCGACATCCGCCACCTGTACGACACAATTGCATGCACGTTTGCATGCTTGCATTCAACATTCTGGTGGTTACATCGGTTATTAATGTACCAAAATTTCACATCTTGGCTGGCGTATCTCTTTCTTACGTTAACCTGCGATCCTGCAATGCTTATTACTTAAATACCTTGCCTGAACACAACTATTCTCGAAATTTCATTACTCTACATTAATTATTTTTTGGTGATACGATTTTTTCCCTCCAGTGTATATATTAACGTATGATATTCTTCTGCTGTTTTCTTATGTTTCTCTTACGTTACGCCGAATGAAGAGCTACTTTATTTTAATGCAAGATTATCTTAGGAAGAAAATTGAGCACTTACAATGGGAGGCCGCCAATTGTGAAATTCAGATTCGATTCATACTGCGCATAATAAAAGCACATGGCCAGAGGTGTAACGTGGCAAAGCACCAAGATGCACTTCTCAGCCGTTGACGAGAAAATCGACAATTAAAAGAAACCGTTGCGGTGAAATACTCTCTACGATTAATAACTTTCTATAGCGTCGTGGTGCAGCGGTAAGCGCTCGGGTTCGTAATCCGAAGGTCGCCGGAGCGAATCTCGCGCCATGTAACCTTTTTTTTTTTTAGTATTTGTTTTTTGTAATTCAAATATATAATTTTTATAATTAGTATATATATATATATATTTGAATTACAAAAAACTAATTATAAAAAAAATTGCATGGCGCGAGGTTTATTACATGAAATGTATTCCCAGCTGTGAATACGAACAACCGCCAGCTGCATAAGGGAATGACGACAGTGAAAATTTTCTCTGGACCCTGACTGGAAACTGGATTCCCCGCTTTACGAGAGCAGCCGCCTTAACCGCTTTTTTTTTTTTTAATTGAACAAACGGAGAGTACATATATATATACACAAAGCAAAAGTTCTTCAAGGTACCAGTTAAACATATACAAATGAGTGTTAGGTAAAAAAAATTATTAGAATAACATTAAATACAACAAAATATATCCTGTTTTCCTTTTTTTTTGTACTTTTTTTTAATAATTTGTATTGAACAAACTAAAAGCACATATATATTCACTATGCAATAGTTCTTCAAGGTACCATTTAAACATATACAAATGACTGTTAGTTAAACAAAAAAATATATTAACAACAAAAACATTAAATACAACAAAATATAACATATTCTGTCTTCTTCCTTTTTTTAAAAAATTTGTTTTTGTTTTTGGTCGATGCATGAGAACGTGGATAAGGGTGTTGCATCATGTGACAGGTAGGCGTGGTACACCCCAACTTTGAGGGGGGTCAAGGAAGACGCTGCGGAGATAACCGGCAAAAGTTTGTCGGTAAGATGGTTTTCGGGTGAGGGTGTTATGCGCGGTCACAACTTTGTACCAGAAGTCAAGGACTGTATGCGGACCACTCTGAAAGAGATATTCTAAAGCTTGTCCTCGAAACCAGATTAGGGTATGGTGCTTAGCAAGAGGGTAGTGAAATGTCTGGGGCAACAACAGGAAATCCGGGATTACCGTCGTTGGCGGAGCACGGAGGTAAAAGCCCACGATTCGTTGGATGAGGAGCCATGCGTTTTGTTTCAGGGGGCACGTAAGACGGTGCTCGTCGGTGTCTTCGAGCTGACAGTCAGGGCAGAGTGGGGAGGTGGCCAGTGCTATGCGATAAAGTCGACTATTAGTCAGGAATTTTCCATAGACTAAAACATACCAGAGTGCAGACACAGACGACGGTAAAAAGGGTGCATGCACACACCCCCAAACCGTGCGCCAGTTAAAGTTAGGATGCTGTAGCACCATGGGGTCGCAAGGGTTGGACAGCATAAACAAACGATAATAATCTTTTGTACGGGGACGACGGGTGACTGGAAGATCGGCTCGAACGTAGCTGAGTTCTATGAAACAATTGGCGATGTGGTACAATAATGGAGAAATAGGTGCCACATTGATCGGTGGATCGAGAGAAGCTGGTCGAAGGATATCTAAGAGACTGTGTGTTGAGGACGGGACCGGCCCCTGCCAGTGCCGCAACAGAGTGTGGACAAAGAGTGCAGAAGATCGTGCCCGCACGTTGACGAGTCCAAGACCACCTTTTGCAGGAGACAGTGTTAGAGTGTTGTAGCGGACTTTGAAAAGTGCCCCTGCTGACACGAAATATCCAAAGGCTGATTGGATGCGGCGGCCAAGGAGTAACGGCATTGGGAGGATCTGGGCGACGTGTACCAGTTTAGGGGCGACATACATGTTGACATGGGACACACGTTGGAGTTGGTTTAAGTTACGGTGTACTTGACCGCGGACATGGTGCCGAATCGACTGCAAAAGCCGCCGGTAAGCCAGGGCCACTGTGCGGTGTGTGGAGCTCGTAAATTCGATACCCAAGTAACGAAGGGTGGCACTGACTAGGAGTGGGGTCGGCACCATAGCCGGGAGGCCGCGCCCAATGTGCATCATAGTCGATTTACGGACATTAAGAATGCTACCAGAAAGACGTCCATACTGGTGGATCCATTGGATGGCGTCATTGAGTTCCGTGGAGGAGCAGGTGAGAAAGAGATCGTCCGCATAAGCCCTACAGTGAAAGGTGTAGCCACGCAAAGTGAGGCCCTGCAGTCTAGAGGTAAGTCCAGTGATGAGGGGCTCAAGTGCAATGGCATATAGTAAAGTAGACATAGGGCATCCTTGACGCACAGATCGGTGTATAGGAATCGGTCCTACAAGCCTCCCATTGACTTGTACCATCGAGACCGCGGGAAGTAGTAACCGGCGAATGGCATCGACAAAAAGCAATGGGAACCCCATACGTGTCGCCACCATGAGGAGGAATGGGTGTCGAATGCGATCAAAGGCACTCCTGAAATCGACGGATACCAGTGCTGCACGAAGGCGACAAACCGACGCCACTGCAATGAGGTCACGGCATTCTCCTAGGGCTGTTTGTAAGGTGGCCCCACAACCACGTGCAGTCTGCTCAGGTGAAAGGACAGTAGGTAAGACGGTGCGTATGCGCGCTGCTAAGAGGCGTGCATAGATTTTATAGTCTGCATTCAGTAGTGTAAGGGGCGATATGCAGAGACATGAGACCCTCCCTTCGGTTTAGGCACAGGTAGAAGAATGCCAGTGACGAATTCAGGTGGAATTGTGAAGGACGGAGTAAAGAGTTCCTGAATCATTTCCGTCCAGCGAGGAAGCATTAACGTGGTGAACGCCCGGTAAAACTCCACTGGGAGACCATCTGGTCCGGGTGATTTGTTCTTGGCCCCTTTGTTGATAGCATCTACCACCTCTTCTGCGGTGATTGCAGACATCATGGACGTTGACTCCGCTACGGTGAGGGTCCGATCAGGGGAAGGACGGAGATCATCAGGAATGGGCGTCGCCATCGGTTCATCATCATAAAATTGGCGATAATGTTTAGCAAAGGCAGACACCACTGCCGCGTGTGGTGAACACCATCGGAGGTCGTGATGTTGGGGACGAAAAGTCGACGACTATGGTCGGATGCGGCATGGATTGTGGATGGGGTTTCGTCGTGGAGGAGGTCTTGTCGTCGGGAGCACCACGACACCATGCAGTCGTGCGCGTTGAAGAGAGAGGAGACGGGCTTTAGTACGTTGTCGTTCCCTATGGGTGTCAGGTGATGGAGGGAGCGCATCGAGCTCACGGAGAACGGCGTAGTGAAAATTTGTGGTGTCTCGATGCCATGCTGCTGCTTCCTTGCCACATTGTATGAAGGCCTTTCTGATCGCAGGTTTGGCACATTTGAGCCACCAATGGAACGTGGATGTGTACTGCGGAAGGCGTCTTTCGCAAGACGCCCATGTAGTGGCAATACATTGTCGGCAGTGTGGATCATTAAGGAGGTAGGTATTAAGCTTCCAGTAACCTCTGCTGCGCCACACTGACTGAGGTGGCAGAGCCAGGGAGCAAATGACGGCGCAGTGGTCCGAAAATGCAAGGGGCCATCGTTCAGCTTGGGCGACTTCATTGCCAAGGTGGGCAGAGACATAAAACCGGTCCAGTCTGCTCGCAGAATGTGCTGTATAATAGGTAAAACCGGGGGTATTGCCATTAATTTTCTCCCAAACGTCCACTAGATGAAAATCTTCCATTAAGGTGAGCAGCGCCGGGCATGGCGAATAACCAGGCACTTGGTCCTGCGGATGGAGGACACAGATGAAATCGCCTCCCATGATAAGGCGATCATAGCGTCCAGAAAACAGGTGCGCCACGTCACGTCCGAAGAAAGTGGACCGCTGCCGACGGTTCGTGGAGCCAGACGGAGCGTAGATATTGATGACGCGCGTGTCGAAGATGGTAACAGCCATGCCTCTTCCACAGGGAGGGATTGTCGTGTCCTTGAGTGGGATTCCTTCGCGTATGTAGAAAGCCACTCCATGCCCTGATTGATCACATGTGGACGTGTATGAGTCGTAGCCGTAGACTGGTGGTAGTGGGGCAACGCGTACTTCCTGAAGAAGGGCGACGTCGACGTCAGAGGCCCGAAGCATGTCACATAGAAGTTGCAGCTTGGGTGCAGTGCCGATCATGTTGATGTTCAGTGTGGCAAACCGGTACGTTTGTTTCAGTGGTGGTGGACGCGCATCTACCATCACCAAGGGAAGTAAGAGGAGGGCACCGACAGGAAGTCCTGTCCCATCAGCTGCAATGCCTCGCTTTTGATGTTAACAGGCAGCCTTGTCCGGCGGAGGCAACTCATCCGGAGGAGGGGGCGTATCTTCCTCAATGTCGTCGGCCCATGCTCCTGTGCCTTACGTCTGTCCAATGTCCATGGGAATTGCGTCGTGGTGAGAGAGATCTGGAGTTGTCGGCGGGGAGACAGGCGTCTCAACCGGCGCACCGATCGTTACATTGTGCGTGGCGACCTCCATAGTGGTCCCGTCCTGCGAAACGTCTTGTTCATCGTGAAAGTTGTCCGCCGACCTCTGCGTGGAAATGTCGGCTGGTTAGGTGTCGTCTTCGTCGTAGCGGGTGGCGACGCTTTGAGAGGCCGTGGGTGAACGGCGGCGGCGTTTGCGCCTACGTGGCGAGCTTTGTTTGCGCACGTGTTCCTCAGTGTCGGACGACGGCAAGGAGGAGCGTCGACCTGGTTCGAAGGCGTCGGTGGGTACAATGAAATTGTCAAACAGGTGTTGTGAAGAAGTACTGTTCTCCTCAGCGTCCGGTGCGGGAGCCTGTTCGGCGGCAAGGTTGTCAGGTGGGACGTCCGCACCGTCCATAGGTGACTGGGACGGTGGGACGTGCCGATCAGAAGGACCGGGCAACGGACTGGACGAAACTGTAGACGTGGCAAGAGCCGCTACGTAAGTGACCGGTAGGGCGGTCATCGTGGATGTGACGGACGCTTCCGACAACGGGAGCTGCGTGACACGTCGTTGAATGCATTCAGACCGTAGGTGACCTTCTTTCCCGCAACCGGAACAGGTCCGAGGTTGGCCGTCGTACATTATAATGGCACGGCAGCCTCCGATACGCAGATAGGAAGGCACGTGTTTCTGCAACTCGGTGCGGACCTGTCTAACACCATTTAAAACGGGATAGGTTTGAAATTGGACCCATCGTTCGGCAACATGTTCCAGAACGTTGCCATAGGGACGGAGCGCCTCGATGACGACGTCTGCAGGTAGTTCGAACGGCAGTTCGAAGATCCTTATCGCCCGTGTGCCGAGACCTGCGTGATCGACGGTAATGGGTCCGACGTTGCCGTCGGAATGACAGAAGCGCAGTCCACGTTTTGCCTCTTGAAGCACCTTGTCGCACGCCGCATCGTTGATCATTTTGACGTAGACGGTACTGCTAACTATGGACAAGTAGATACCAATTAGATCCGTTGGTGGTATTTTAACTTCATCGCGTATAAATCGTTCTACCTCCAGGGCCTTGGGTCGGGGGAAGTCGGAACAAAAGTTGAAACGTAATGTCTTCTTCCGATGTGCGCCATGGTGGTCTAGAAGGGAAAACGGCACTTACAGCGCCCGAAGTAAACACAAACACACCGTGCGCGCCTCGCCCGCAGCGCTCTGGCGCGTGACCGCCTCGCAGCACTGCCGGCGGCAGACTGTACGATTTTTTGCCTCCAGTGTATATACAGGGTGTTTCAAAAATGACTGGTATATTTGAAACGGCAATAAAAACTAAACGAGCAGCGATAGAAATACACCGTTTGTTGCAATATGCTTGGGACAACAGTACATTTTCAGGCACACAAACTTTCGAAATTACAGTAGTTACAATTTTCAACAACAGATGGCGCTGCGGTCTGGGAAACTCTATAGTACGATATTTTCCACATATCCACCATGCGTAGCAATAATATGGCGTAGTCTCAATGAAATTACCCAAAACCTTTGACAACGTGTCTGGCGGAATGGCTTCACATGCAGATGTGATGTACTGCTTCGGCTGTTCAATTGTTTCTGGATTCTGGCGGTACACCTGGTCTTTCAAGTGTCCCCACAGAAAGAAGTCACAGGGGTTCATGTCCGGCGAATAGGGAGGCCAATCCACGCCGCCTCCTGTATGTTTCGGATAGCCCAAAGCAATCACACGATCATCGAAATATTCATTCAGGAAATTAAAGACGTCGGCCGTGCGATGTGGCCGGGCACCATCTTGCATAAACCACGAGGTGTTCGCAGTGTCGTCTAAGGCAGTTTGTACCGCCACAAATTCACGAAGAATGTCCAGATAGCGTGATGCAGTAATCGTTTCGGATCTAAACAATGGGCCAATGATTCCTTTGGAAGAAATGGCGGCCCAGACCAGTAGTTTTTGAGGATGCAGGGACGATGGGACTGCAACATGGGGCTTTTCGGTTCCCCATATGCGCCAGTTCTGTTTATTGACGAAGCCGTCCAGGTAAAAATAAGCTTCGTCAGTAAACCAAATGCTGCCCACATGCATATCGCCGTCATCAATCCTGTGCACTATATCGTCAGCGAATGTCTCTCGTGGAGCAATGGTAGCGGCGCTGAGGGGTTGCCGCGTTTGAATTTTGTATGGATAGAGGTGTAAACTCTGGCGCATGAGACGATACGTGGACGTTGGCGTCATTTGGACCGCAGCTGCAACACGGTGAACGGAAACCCGAGGCCGCTGTTGGATCACCTGCTGCACTAGCTGCGCGTTGCCCTCTGTGGTTGCCGTACGCGGTCGCCCTACCTTTCCAGCACGTTCATCCGTCACGTTCCCAGTCCGTTGAAATTTTTCAAACAGATCCTTTATTGTATCGCTTTTCGGTCCTTTGGTTACATCAAACCTCCGTTGAAAACTTCGTCTTGTTGCAATAACACTGTGTTCTAGGCGGTGGAATTCCAACACCAGAAAAATCCTCTGTTCTAAGGAATAAACCATGTTGTCTACAGCACACTTGCACGTTGTCAACAGCACACGCTTACAGCAGAAAGACGACGTACAGAATGGCGCACCCACAGACTGCGTTGTCTTCTATATCTTTCACATCACTTGCAGCGCCATCTGTTGTTGAAAATTGTAACTACCGTAATTTCGAAAGTTTGTCCGCCTGAAAATGTACTGTTGTCCCAAGCATATTGCAACAAACGGTGTATTTCTATCGCTGCTCGATTAGTTTTTATTGCCGTTTCAAATATACCGGTCTTTTTGAAACACCCTGTATTAACGTATGATATTCTTCTGCTGTTTTCTTATGTTTCTCTTACGTTACGCCGAATGAAGAGCTACTTTATTTTAATGCAAGATTATCTTAGGAAGAAAATTGAGCACTTACAATGGGAGGCCGCCAATTGTGAAATTCAGATTCGATTCATACTGCGCAAAATAAAAGCTCATGGCCAGAGGTGTAACGTGGCAAAGCACCAAGATGCACTTCTCAGCCGTTGTCGAGAAAATCGACAGTTAAAAGAAACCGTTGCGGTGAAATACTCTCTACGATTAATAACTTTCTATAGCGTCGTGGTGCAGCGGTAAGCGCTCGGGTTCGTAATCCAAAGGTCGCCGGATCGGATATATATATATTTGAATTACAAAAAACTAATTATAAAAAAAAACTGCATGGCGCGAGATTCGATCCGGCGACCTTTGGATTATGAACCCGAGCGCTTACCGCTGCGCCACGACGCTGGAGAAAACTATTGATCGTCGAGAGTATTTCACCGCAACGGTTTCTTTTAACTGTCGATTTTCTCGACAACGGCTGAGAAGTGCATCCTGGTGCTTTGCCACATTACACCCCTGGCCATGAGCTTTTATTATGCGCAGTACGAATCGAATCTGAATTTCACAATTGGCGGGCTCCCCTTGTTAGTTGCTATCATAATTGCCAAATTATAAGGGTGTTCACTCAAGTTTATTTTTTTATTCTAAGCCCGTTTAAGATTTCTCTCGCACAAAACTGACTATAATTTATCACTTATAATACCCAACTGACTCTACTTCTATTTAAAACTGGTAGTCCGGTTTTTAGGGCAAAATGCCCGGCTAAATATAACACCGAAGAGACGAATTTGATGTGAACGGTCGAAATACGAATAATGCTGCTCCCCATAAAAGAACGCGAAGGCAACCTCAGAAGAAGTACATGTCATGTTGTCATGAGAAATCAAAAGTGCACTGTAGTCGGAAGTGGAATTTATGAAAACCTACTTCGAACTTAATCATTCGCCTTTGCTTGACACCTTCTGTGGCTATCTGGTTGGGTTACATTCTGACAGCTATATCCCCGTAACGAATGAAAATTGGAAACTTGTTGAACGGAATGTTTTATTCCAGTTAGTCCGTACTACCACATAAATATTTACTATTCCTCCTGAAACACCTTGCACATTGAGAACAGTAACGTCCCTGTAACACTACCTTGAGATACTACATAGATTACCCTCACACACATCCTTTTCGTCCCTTTATGGAAGACCCGTCGAGTTCTGTCTGTTAGTCAGTCCTGAATTTAGTCACAAATCTGGTTTGATACTAGGCAAGCTCATCAACGACAGTGCATAGCTGTACTGAATGCCTGCCGGACACGGACTCAACGTGTGTGTCTTTGCCTACGACTCTATGGATCTCGTGGATGAATGGGGCATGCAGAGTTCGACAAGATTTCTGTTTGTAGAATTCGTGTTGATTTTTAAACAGAAATTTTTCAGTGCGACAGCATGAAACTGTTTTCGTAAATCTTTTTTTTTCTTTATATATATATATATATATATATATATATATATATATATATATATATATATATATATATGTATATGTATATATATATCATTTTGTTCGTTAATGTTCGTTGCAATTGTTCGTGGCGGACGTCCCCAGACGCCCTTTGAAGTTCGTCGTTGATTCATTCACTCAGTTTTTTTTATTACAGAGGGCAGCTAACCCTCTGACCGAACACGCTGAGCTACCGTGCCGGTAATCTTCGTTCATTCATAGTTGAAATGGAGAAACGTGGCACGTCAGCTGGTGTAAATTTATATTACAAATGAAGAAATTCCTCATGCTGTGTTTAAGGTGTCGATTTTATTTTGGCAATTAGTTTCAATAAATGATGATTAACTGATAACCTCAGCTGCCGACAGGTGTTGTTGATATACATCGATGTGGACAGCTGAAAATGTGTGCCCCGACCGGGACTCGAACCCGGGATCTCCTGCTTACATGGCAGACGCTCTATCCACCTGAGCCACCGAGGACACAGATGAACAGCGCGACTGCAGGGACTTATCACTTGCACGCTTCCCGTGAGACACATTCCCAACTGACCACAATTCTACATATCTATTGTACCTTATAGATATTTGCCCACCCACACATTACTCGCGCACGCTTTGGCGATTCCCGTAAGAGTTTGGGCAACCTGTGCGCATTCGCACAGACGAAGGTCAATGGCTGGGTAGCCTTTAACTATATATACGAAGACAGTAACTTGTTCTCGAAAGAGCAGTTACTGTTGATGACCATGCAGCTTTTCCCTGGAATAAATGATGACTAACTGACAACCTCAGCTGCAAACAGGTGTTGTTGATATACCTCGATGTGGAGAGCACACTTTGTAACTACGTCATCTTCAGGCCCATACACTTGTTGAGGTCAACTGCGTGCGGCTTATACCAGAAGTCAGTGGTGAAATACGGACGTGCTGCGTGTGGAAGGTTAGTAACTAACCACCTTCCACACGGAGCACGTCCATATTTTACCACTGACTTCTGGTATAAGCCGCACGCAGTTGACGCCAACAAGTGTATGGGCCTGAAGATGACGTTGTCACAACGTTGAAACTAGTTGCCAAAATAAAATCGACACCTTAAATGCAGCTGCAGGAATTTACTAACCACCTTCCACACGGAGCACGTCCGTGTCTCACCACTGACATCTAGTATCAGCCGCACGCAGTTGACGCCAAAGAGTGTATGGGCCTGAAGACGACGTTGGTACAACGTTGAAACTGCGACTTCCTGGCAGATTAAAACTGTGTGCCCGACCGAGACTCGAACTCGGGACCTTTGCCTTTCGCCGGCAAGTGCTCTACCATTTGAGCTACCGAAGCACGACTCACGGCCGGTACTCACAGCTTTACTTCTGCCAGTATCTCTTCTCCTACCTTCCAAATTTTACAGAAGCTCTCCTGCGAACCTTGCAGAACTAGCACTCCTTAAAGAAAGGATATAGCGGAGACATGGCTTAGCCACAGCCTGGGGGATGTTTCCAGAATGAGATTTTCACTCTGCAGCGGAGTGTGCGCTGATATGAAACTTCCTGGCAGATTAAAACTGTGTGCCCGATCGAGAGCTTCTGTAAAGTTTGGAAGGTAGGAGACGAGATACTGGCAGAAGTAAAGCTGTGAGTACCGGCCGGGAGTCGTGCTTCGGTAGCTCAGATGGTAGAGCACATGCCCGCGAAAGGCAAAGGTCCCGAGTTCGAGTCTCGGTCGGGCACACAGTTTTAATCTGCCAGGAAGTTTAATATCAGCGCACACTCCGCTGCAGAGTGAAAATCTCATTCTGGGAACGTTGAAACTAATTGCCAAAATAAAATCGACACCTTAAATACAGCTGCAGGAATTTCTTCATTTTTAATATAAGTTTTCATAAATTGTCATGAGGCCATTACCACAGTAAAATACACTGCCGGAAAAAAAAGTAGCACACCTGGAAAGATGACGTCGATTTTGATCCGATGACGGCATATGCCACCTGGGGAATAGTAAATTCACTGATAATGATGTGAGCGTCGTTAGCCAGAGCAGAATCTGTGTCTATCTTTCAATAGGGAATCCTCGCATCCAGAAGGTTCTGTGTGGTGCAACCGCGTGAAGCAAGGGGAGAACCGTGCCACAGGGACAGTCTCACGCTTCCTACAGCCAGCTGATCGAAATTGAAAGGGGCCTTCCGAGTGACGGGATGGTCCTTCCGGATACTGGTACACACGATCGACATGCTGCGTTAGTTGTGTCCCGTGAACGTTCTCTCACCGCAGACGATGTCTAAGCAGCACAGACGGCCAACAGGATCGTGTTGTAAGGGCAGCAGTGGCAAATCGTACAGTTACCGCCGCACAGATAAGAGGCCTTGTTAGCCCAGACGTAATAGCACGAGAGGTTGCGAACCAGTTATTAGTAGTGGGACTACAGCTACGCACACCTCTAGCCTTTCTTCCAATCGCCGGCCGCGGTGGTCTAGCGGTTCTAGGCGCTCAGTCCGGAACCGCGCGACTGCTACGGTCGCAGGTTCGAATCCTGCCTCGGGCATGGATGTGTGTGATGTCCTTAGGTTAGTTAGGTTTAAGTAGTTCTAAGTTCTAGGGGACTGATAACCACAGCAGTTGAGTCCCATAGTGCTCAGAGCCATTTGAACCATTTCTATCTCTACTATCATCCCTATCTGGTACGGATCCCACACTGTTGAGCAGTACTCAAGCAGTGGGCGAACAGGCGTACTGTAACCTACTTCCTTTCTCTTCGGACTGCATTTCCTTAGGATTCTTCCAATGAATCTCAGTCTGGAATCTGCTTTACCGTCGATTAATTTTATATGGTCATTCCATTTTAAATCACTCCTAATGCCTACTCCCAGATAATTTATGGAATTAACTGCTTCCAATTGCTGACCTGCTATATTGTAGCTAAATAATAAAGGATCTTTCTTTCTATGTATGCGCAGCACATTACACTTGTCTACATTGAGATTCAGTTGCCATTACCTGCACCATGCGCCAATTCTCTGCAGATCCTCCTGCATTTCAGTACAATTTTCCATTGTTACAACCTCTCGATATACTACAGCATCATCCGCAAAAAGCCTCAGTGAACTTCGGATGTTATCCACAAGGTCATTTACCGGGTGACCAAAAAGTCAGTATAAATTTGAAAGCTGTATAAATCACGGAATAATGTAGATAGAGAGGTACAAATTGACACACATGCTTAGAATGACATGGGGTTTTATTAGAACCAAAAAAATACAAGAGTTCAAAAAATGTCCGACAGATGGCGCTTCATCTGATCAGAATAGCAATAATTAGCATAAAAAAGTAAGACAAAGCAAAAATGATGTTCTTTACAGGAAATGCTCAATATGTCCACCATCATTCCTCAACAATAGCTGTAGTCGAGGAATAATGTTGTGAACAGCACTGTAAAGCATGTCCGGAGTTATGGTGAGGCATTGGCGTCGGATGTTGTCTTTCAGCATCCCTAGAGATGTCGGTCGATCACGATACACTTGCCCAAAGCCAATAATCGCACGGACTGAGGTCTGGGGATCTGGGAGGCCAAGCGTGACGAAAGTGGCGGCTGACCACACGATCATCACCAAACGACGCGCGCAAGAGATCTTTCACGCGTCTAGCAATATGGGGTGGAGGGCCATCCTGCATTTTCGTTCTAATACAACCCCATGTCATTCCATGCATGTGTGTCAATTTTTGCCTCTCTATCTACATTATTCTGTGGTTTATTAAGTTTTCAAATTTATACTGACTTTTTGATCACCCGGTACGTATATTGTGAACAGCAACGGTCCTACGACACTCCCCTGAAATCACTCTTACTTCGGAACACTTCTCTCTGTTGAAAATGACATGCTGCCTTCTGTTATCTGGAAACTCTTCAATCCAATGACACAATTGGTCTGGTAGTCTATATGCTTTTACTTTGTCCATCAAACGACTGTGGGGAACTGTATCAAACAATAAGTCTTGAGTGAACTGGAAAGCTCTAAAATAGTGTACTAACTTTTCTTTCCAGCAGTGTACATACACATAGCCAGTGTCCCTGACGCCAGTCCCCATTGCATCACGCCGTTCTACGAGAAGCTCTCAAACAGATATGAGTCACAGTCCCCAAGCGGGCGAAGACCGCCTTCCCTTTCTGTGCTCAACTGTTCCCGTAATACTTCCGAATCTGTTACAGGAAACGGCTTTATATCTAAAAGCCTCGGAAGAAATAGCGCTAAACTTATATTTCGATTGCTTTATCAACTCTCTGCGGACAGGAATAAAACTGGGGGGGGGGGGGGGGGGGGGGGGAATGTATCGGATCCCGCGAGCGCCGAACGAAACTTGAAACTTTTCTCTCGTTCGTGTCTTTGCTTCTCACAAGATCGCGCGTTGTGGCAAACCAATAGGGATACGATACGAGGAGAGAAATAAGACAATGGGCAGGATGTGACCGGTCGATAGCGTGCCACACAGGCGCCTAGCCTTATGTTTCTATACGGCCCTCTGCTGCCACAGTGCCACAGTGCATCATTGTACTGCTGTTGAACATCGTAATAGATCTCTCTGTTCTGGATAGCTTCAGGCGTCGTGTAGTTGACTCTGCAGTGTAGAATTCTTTTAAACTAGACGACTTATTCATTAACCTGTTCAAATGCGCACCAGACAGTTCCATGCCTTATAATGGCCACGTCAGTTGCTAAAAGTCAGAAAAAGAATTCGAGCTTTCTAGCAGGCAATATAAGTCTGAAATAAATCTCGAAACTAGACAATTAATACCAACATACGAAGGTGGATTGATGATTGGTAAATTTAGATTGAAAGAATGGAACATTTTTGTTGCGCCCGCGTAATTGGTTAGCTTGAATTCCGCATAACTGGTTAGCTTCAATTCCGAGGTTCGTATAAATAATTTCAACAATGTACACCGTACAGATCATTGTTGACAGTCGTCTGAATTGATCAGTGTATCGGCTGCGATTGAAAATGGAGAAAACCGAGTTTCGTTCTGTTATAAACATTTTCATTTGAAGGGTAGACCTGCCACTCAAATCAAAAGCAGATCTGGATGAACTTGACACGGACGCTATATCGCCATTGAAAACTATTTACTCTTAGATAAATGAATTTAAATATGGTCGGACAAGCGCACTCCGGCCATCCAATTGAGGTCACCACAAAGGAGACTATTGACAAAATCCGTGCTATGGTAATGCAAGATCGCCGAATGAAAATTCGTGAAATTTCTGACACTGTAAGCATCTCAACTGAGCGAGTGCATGATGCCCCGCACGGAGAATGGGCTATGAAGAAGCTGTGTCCGCGGTGGATGCCGCGATTACTCATAGTTGACCAAACGAGCATTCGGCACATTTCAACTCAGTGTCTAGCTGTGATTAATCGCATTCCGCAAGACCTTTTGCTCTGATTTGTCACTGTTGATGAAACCTGATCCATCATTACACATCCGAGTCAAAACGATAATCAAAACAATGGACAAATTGTGGTGAAAGTACATCGAAGAAGGCAAAGACTACTTTGTCAGCTGGCTTTTGGACTCCCAAGGAATATTCCTGATAGATTACTTGGAAAAAGGCAAAATCATAAGTGGATACTATTATGCTTCATTGCCAGACTGTTTGAAACTTGCGTTGGCTGAAAAAAGACTGAGGTTGGCACTCAAAATTGTGCTCTTACACCAGGATATTGCACAGTCCCAAACATCAGCAGAGATACTGGCGAAAGTAAATGATCTGGACTTTTAATCCGCGCGACCGCTACGGTCACAAAAATGGCTCTGAGCACTATGGGAACTAACATCTATGGTCATCAGTCCCCTAGAACTTAGAACTACTTAAACCTAACTAACCTAAGGACATCTCACACATCCATGCCCGAGGCAGGATTCGAACCTGCGACCGTAGCAGTCGCGCGGCTCCGGACTGAGCGCCTAGAACCGCTAGACCACCGCGGCCGGCGCTACGGTCACTGGTTCGAATCCTGCAGCGGGCATGGATGTGTGTGAAGGCCTTAGGTTATTTAGGTTTAAGTAGTTCTAGGGGACTGATGACCTTAGAAGACCCATAGTGCTCAGAGCCATTTGGACTTTGAATCGCTTCCTCATCCACCCTACACACCAGACTAAGCCCCAAGTGAGTTCTTCCTCCTCCCCAATGTGAACTTTGGTTGCTGGGAACAAATTTTCATCAAATGTGGAAGTGATAGTTGCAGTCAACAAGCCTTTTGCACAGTTTCACAGAACCCATTTTGCCGACGGGATGAAAAAGGTTGAGGATCGCTGGGCGAAGAGTATGGTCCTCAAAGGAGACTATGTCGAGAAGCAAGGTGAGCTGTTCCCGAAACAAGTATTTTATTGCTTTTTTACCAGACTTATCATATCACCCTCGTGTGTAAGTCAATGATAACATTCCAAGTCATTTATTTTACAAGGTGCGTGTTGTTCAGCATGTCTGATACTAATCATAAGCCTAAAACCGAGAAGACCGCTCCGTACATAATTCTAAGCATCCAGGTAGTGGCGACCTACATTTATGACTGATAACGTGCATGGATCTGTCCTTCCAGATCACCGTTGCTGTAATTACACCATTGCTCACAGGAACCGACTGTCGGTGAGTCATGCCATAACACCTATTAGATTCGTCGTAAGATCACTGAACAGCACATAATGTAAGTTTTCAAAATTTTTATCGTATTATTTCTCAAAAATAGGTGTTGTAGAATCAATTTGTAATGCATATATTGGAAAATATTTTTAGTCTTATTTTCAGTTTGTTCTTTCAAACGAGAATTTTTCGCTGAATAAGGTGTGATATTTTAAACATCTGCCTAACAGAAACACAAACATTAAAATAAAATTTCAATAAAGGTTTATACTTTTATTATTAGTCTTCTATTTTTTATGCAATTGCTAAAAATACGTACATTTAGTTTTCAGAATTTTTTTTTTAAGTTCGTCGCAGAACCTGGACTTTTACAGTTCCTCTTCAACATATAACAATAGTCTACCATCATATTTCCATTCTATCTCCCCTTTTATCTTTTCTGTATCTCCTTACTGTTCCGGTGGAAGTGTTCTCCTTGCTCTTCAACACAATGCCTCAGATTCTCAAGGAAGTAGCCAATACGTGACTGTAAGAAGCGGACTCTTACATTCCTGTTACAACTCACTTTCTTCAAATTTTCCAACATGGTTTTAACATTATTTTTGTAACTTAGATTTTTTTTTATTTCCTAGGTTTTCAGTAACGGAGCTGGAGACAGTCCAGGCCTTTATAATTCCCCTGTTATTGAAAATAACTAATCCTGGCAGGTTAACGTGTATGTAACGTTATATTAGACATGGGGGGGGGGGGGGACTGTGTATATAGGTAACCATACTTACAGTTTGTCATATTACTACTGTCTATACCCGGCGAACTTCCTTCAACCTCTGAAAATCTTTATATGTTATAGCTGACCCGGCAAACGTTGTTTCGCCATATAAATTATTTCTAGTCTATAAGAATAATGTATACGTGTAACACAATGCATACGTGTAACACAATAGCCGTTCTTGGCGGGAGCTCGTGACACAAACAATAATAATGGCTGAAAACTGTGTAGGGAGTGAGAAAAGGCTTGGGGGAAGTCCGGGGCAGTATCGGCCACTATTAGTTCTCGCGTTTCTGCCGTAGATCGTGCGGATTTAACAATTGCAGCCGATGCAGGGTTGTCCATGAACATACAAACATCAATTTCGTGTCGAAACGTGTTCGCCAGCATTATGAATAAGGCCAAGCCCACACGCATCGATTTTTATCGTACGTAAAAATAATTGTACAATCAAATTCTTTTAGAGGAACAAAGGAGAGCATAGAAACTTCTTTGTTCCACTAAAAGAATTTGATCGTACGATACATTTCCGTACGATAAAAATCGATGAGTGTGTGCTGGGCCTGAATGTCGGTTTGGCGAATAATGCGTGCTACCTAGTTAAACTTCTCGGTCTAGTTACGTCGATTCAAAGAGGGATATTCGAGTCGTTGCTTTTGGTACGTTTTCTTCAATTACCTATCTATCGAACAGTGGAAGACTATCACCGGTAGACACCTGGCGGGGATAACTGATCAAGTGATAATTGATCAGTTATCGACCAGGGTTGAAAATTATTAAATTACTAAAATCGCTATTAAAAGTAGGGGTTGGTGGTAGAAGGGTGAAAATTTAGGGTTGTGTGTATTTTTTAATGCTACATCATAAAAAAATAAAAATAAAAATTTATGTCGAAAAAATAAAAAAAGTTTTGGGGTGGACCACTCTTATCACTTAGGGGTATGAAAGATTACGACCGATTCTCAGACCTACCGAATATACATGTAAAATTTCATCAGAATCGATCGAGCTGTTTCGGAGGAGTATGGCAACTAACACAGCGACACGAGAATTTTATATTTAAGGATATTGTGAATTGAGAGGAGGGCAACTGGCCCGATGTTGAAATATAACAACGGTTGCAAGTTCTGGCTGGCACTGCTAAATTCAGTTAAGTGATGAGGAAGGGAAACATACTACCTACTCAAAGCTCATATAATCCAATATAACCAGAAACAATTGCGTGTGTCGTCATATTTTGGCTACAAGAAGGTTAATCATGTATCCAAAGGGAACCGAAGCCATCCATTGGGCCTTTGTATGAGCAGTTCTTGAAAGGTAAGCTTCGGGATACAAGTAGCTAATCCGTAATCCATTCGTGAATGGATGAATGGATGAATGGATGAATGGATGAATCAAGAGTTTCATAAGGTTAATTAACGACATACGAGACAATCTGAGTAGCCGTCTTAGATTGTTTGCAGATGATGCTGTCATTTACCGTCTTCTAAAGTCATCAGATAATCAAAACGACTTGCAAAATGATTTAGATAAGATATCTGTATGGTGCGACAAGTGGCAGTTGACCCTGAATAAAGAAAAGTGTGAAGTTATTCACGTGAGTACTGAAAGAAATCAGCTAAATTTCGATTACGCGACAAGTCACACAAATCTGAAGGCTGTAAATTCAACAAAATACTTAGGGATTGCAATTACATATAACCTAAGTTGGAACCATCACATAGATAATATCGTGGGTAAAGCAAACCAAAGACTGCGATTCATTGGAAGAACACTTAGAAGGTGCAACAGGTTTACTAAGGAGACTGCTTACACCACGCTTGTCCGCCCTATTCTTGAGTATTGATGTGCGGTGTGGGATCGGCATCAGGTGAGACTGACTGATGACATCAAAAAAGTACAAAGAAGGGCAGCTCGTTTTATATTATCGCGAAATAGGGGAGATAGTGTCACAGACATGATACGTGAATTGGAGTGGCAATCATTAAAACAAAGGCGTTTTTCGTTGCGACAGGATCATCTCATGAAATTACAATTACCAGTTTTCTTCTCCGATTGCGAAAACATTATGTTGGCACCCACCTACATAGGGAGAAATGATCATCGCGATAAAATAAGTGAAATCAGGGTTCGCACAGAAAAATGTAAGTACTCGTTTTTCCCGCGTGACGTTCGGGAGTGGAACGGTAGAGAGACAGCATGAAGGTGGTTCATTGAACCCTCTGCCAGGCACTTTATTGTGAATAGCAGAGTAATCACGTAGATGTAGATGTTACCAAAATTGATCTGCATAAAAACTCGTGTCTCACAATGATCAAGGCCTGATCGGACTTAACACACAACTTGCAGAGCTGCGCTTACCGTCAAGAAGTCGGCGCTGTCTCCCATCAGGAGATGATTTTCACCAACGCTAATGTCAGTGATCCCAATACTGCTAAAATCAGAGACCTTCGTCTGCTTCTTTCAGAGGCCAACAAAAATTTGATATGTAGCGGTGGAAACAACTTTTTTTGTGAACGAGCTACCAGCATGTTTGAAGAACTGTAGGCCAGCGACTTCTGTTAATAGTACAACAAAAAATCAGCCAAAGTTGCCACTTTCACTTTTTTTATTTACTCGATGACTAGTTTCAAATCGTCGTAACAGGTAGTCAAAGTGGTATTTCCGAAAATGCAAAAACCATGAAAAAATGTATAAGGATTATGAAATGCAAACGAACAGTAAATGTAGCTGTAAGTTAGTTAACAGCATATATATATATATATATATTCAGTCATATTATATCACGCAGACTAGTGTAAATTACCGTCACTGTAATAGATTGTCGTATATCTGTAAACGTTGCTAACAGTTGTGACCAGCTATAGCGCCGCCTGAACAAGTTCTTGATATAGGGAATATGTAACATCCAATCACTGTAGCTAAAGCAACTTCTGCACGTTGGCCATATTGTACAAGTACCGACAGTAACGTTTGACGTATTGTTCCATAGACCCAGAAGTCATCAAATACGGTAGCCTGCAGAGCACTCCATCTATGTGACTGCTTCTGAATGTCCGTCATTCTGGGGTATTTGCAGTTTCATCTTGCTGATCATTGGAAGTTTTCTAAGGCTTACAGTAAACGTGATGCTGCGCATGATCCTAATAAAATTCTGGTTAAAAAAATGGCTCTGAGCACTATGGGACTAAACATCTATGGTCATCAGTCCCCTAGAACTTAGAACTACTTAAACCTAACTAACCTAAGGACATCACACAACACCCAGCCATCACGAGGCAGAGAAAATCCCTGACCCCGCCGGGAATCGAACCGGGGAACCCGAGCGTGGGAAGCGAGAACGCTACCGAATAAAATTCTGAATAAGCTTTGTCTGACAATGTAACGTTTTCTGACCTTCCATGAAGTTACACGCCTGAAACCAGATGGATCTTTCACAGTGTCGAAAAATTTTGAAGATGTGCACGTCTCAGTCATTCAAGACTGTGGTATCACGTATCGGTACCACCCAACAACTAATCGAGATTAGTAAGAGAATGGCAAATTTCTGTCTGACGCTAATAATAGTAGCGCGGGGTCTGGCGGATCCAATGATGCTCTTCCACTCGGCCACACCTCCAGAGGCTTTGTGCTATGAGCGACCACTGTAGCCGCAATATACACGCGTGCTTATAAACTAAGGATAATGCTGACACACAGCGAAACAACGCTCTGATGGGCGGTCTGCTGGTTTAAATCACCTCGGGGTATGACCGTGCGGTGCATTTGCCCTGCGGTCGTCGCACGGTGGCGCTGGCAGCAGTCCACATACGCAGAGGTGTGTTGGTGCATGTCAGAGTACGGTGCAGCGAGTAAGTGTGCAGACGTTTTCAGACGTGCTAATGGTGACTGTGTGTTGAAAATGGCACAAAGAACACATATTGATGACGTTATGAGGGGTAGAATATTAGGGCGACTGGAGGCTGGTCAAAGACAGCAGGTCGTAGCACGGGCCCTCCGTGTGCCACAAATTGTGAGCTCAGGATATGGCTACGATTCCAGTAGACAGGAAACGTGTCCAGGCGCTACAGTACGGGACGTCCACAGTGTGCAACACCGCAAGAAGACCGATATCTCACCACCAGTGCCCGCAGACGGCCACGGAGTACTGCAGGCAGCCTTGCTCGGGACTTTACCGCAGCCACTGGAGCAGTTGTCTCCAGACACACTGTCTACACACGACTCAACAGACATGATTTATTCGCCCGGAGACCTGAGATGTGCATTCCATTGACCCCTGGTCCCAGGAGAGCCCGTAAAGCCTGGTGTCAAGAACACAGTACATGGTCTCACAAGCTGCGACATCGTCGCGAAAAAACAGTGACCCGTATATGTAATAAGTTTCCTTTAATTTACGTCTATGGTCACTAACTGTTTGATAACATATTACCGGTTTCGGTCATTAATTACCATCATCAGATCTGTTTCATAAAAACAAAGTCCTAATGTACTGCAGCCATAGTGACATCGTCAAATGTTTCTGATTCCGCATTTAACATTTGACGATGCCCCTATGGCTGCAGTACATTAGGACTTTGCTTATATGAAACAGATCTGATGATGGTCATTAAAGACCGAAACCGGTAACCTGTTACCAAACAGTTTGTGACCATAGACGTAAATTAAAGGAAACTTATTACAGTACATGGTCATTGGAACAGTGGTCCCAGGTTATGTTCACGGACGAGTCCAGGTATAGTCTGAACAGTGATTCTTGCCGGATTTTCATCTGGCATGAACCAGGAACCAGATACCAACCCCTTAATGCCCTTGAAAGGGACCTGTATGGAGGTCGTGGTTTGATGGTTTTGGGTGGGATTATGATTGGTGCACGTACACCCCTGCATGTCTTTGACAGAGGAACTGTAACAGGTTAGGTGTATCGGGACCTCATTTTGCACCAGTATGTCCGCCTTTTCAGGGGTGCAGCGGGTCCCACCTCCCTCCTGATGGACGATAAGACACGGCCCCACCGAGCTGCCATCGTGGAGGAGTACCTTGAAACAGAAGATATCGGGCGAATGGAGTGGCCTGCCTGTTCTCCAAACCTAAACCCCATCGTGCACGTCTGGGATGCTCTCGGTCGACGTATTGCTGCACGTGTTCAAACCCCTACGACACTTCAGGAGCTCCGAGAGGCACTGGTGCAAGAATGGGAGGCTATACCCCAGTAGCTGCTCGAACACCTGATCCGGAGTATGCCAACCCGTTGTGCGGCCTGTGTACATGTGCATTGTGATCATATCCCATATTGATGTCGGGGAACATGTGCAGGAAACAGTGGAGTTTAGCAGCACATGTGTTTCGGGACGGTTTTCTCAACTTATCACCAATACAGTGGACTTTCAGACCTGTGTCGCGTCTGTTCCCTATGTGCCTATGATATTATCGCCAGTTGTGTGTAGTGCCACGTTGTGTGGCACCACATTCTGCAGTTATCCTTCATTTATGAGCATGAGTGTGGGATCGCCGGCGGGATCCGCTCAGCCCACTTGCACTTGGAATGTCTTCGACAAACACTATCGTTCGTGCTTGTTACAGCGAGCCTCTTCCTAGTTAACTTCGTGATAGCTGGACTCTACTTCTGGATTATTTGTAATGAGCCTTAGCCGGCCGCGGTGACCGAGCGGTTCTAGGCGCTTCAGTCCGGAAGCGCGCGACTGCTATGGTCGCAGGTTCGAATCCTGCCTGGGGCATGGATATGTGTGATGTCCTTAGGTTTAATTAGTTCTAAGTTCTAGGGGACTGATGACCTCAGATGTTAAGTCCTATAATGCTCAGAGCCATTTGAACCATTTTTTTCAATGAGTGATCGTATGTTTCGAGAAATACAACTTAAGTAAATATTCTGTTTACTATGTTAACCTGTTCGCTAATCATTTCTGCTCCTGTTCAGCTTTCCTACGATATAGTTGACGCCCACTTCTCCTTATCATTGTGTTCAAAGTCGTACGCAAATGAGACGATTTTTGCTGTGTCTTCGCCCACAGTGAGTGAAAAACGTCATGTGCGGAAGTAAACCAACACATCTGGCCTCTCATTCTACCCCAAACGCACACGATATGAAATTTCTCTCTGTGTTCGTGCGAAAGTGGTCTATAAGGACAAGGATTGTTATCTTGCAGCGTCTGCCGCAGTCAGCTGACTGATGGCAAGGACTTTTATGATACACGTCCGAAATTCACAATTTTCTCCACCGGTTGGGGTTTGGCAAGCCCAAAGCAAGTCACTCGTTTCATCATTCTGTCATATTGGCATTGTGATTCATATTACGAAACACGATAGAGACAGACTCCATGAGCAGCACTCTATACTCTTAGAACCAGCTTGCATCTGCCTTACCTCAATCCACTTCCACTCCGCCTGCTGGTGACTGAAGCTACTATTAGCTTTGAGACATATTAGTGATCACTTTTTTTATGTTCATATCTTGGCATAGTGTGTTGCAAAATGCCGGCGTTTGTATGTGGAGCGTAGGAGAAAGTTTTACAAAGTGATAAGCCACAACTACGCTTGTGATAGAGTGTGTAAATCTGAAAGATGCTTGCAGAACGGGTATACCTTAGTGAGATGCGATAACAACAAAACTTAGTGTATGATGGTCTGGAAATTTTCATTTTGTGTGATACGGGCTCGGACTGTTAGTTTTGGTCGGCAGTAAAACAGGTGCGGGTGTTTATGAAAACATTTAGCAATTTTCGCAGACTGTGTAACCAGTTTGGAGTCGGTGTCAGCAAGATAATGTCTGTGTCCTATATGCAAGAACCAATGTATCACGATAAGAAGAATATCATATGTATTTACAGGCCCCCCCAAAGCTCTAATCTCAGCCCGATGAATATTATTGAGATGAACTAGATCAACTTGCCCGAATCCGCTGCTACAGCTTTTCACCCTAATCTATCAAGAATGAAAATAAATTACGTTATCAGTATATCAGAAATTCTTAAATATTCTCCGCACATCATACGCACACTAGTAGAAAAATGGCCCCCACACATTATTAGAACATGATTGCCGTATTTGTAAGGAACAATGAAGGAAGTCGACAAATTTCATTGTCGACCAAAAGAAGTACAATATGCCTACCACTCTTCGTTTCTAGAGCTCTAGAATGTCATGAATAAAAAATAAAATCTTTCATTAAGAAAATTCTTCTGATTCGTCTGTGTAATAATACAGCAGCAAGCACTGGACGTATAGCAAAATACTAATCCCTATGTGTATAGCTGCTAGTCAAAAACCGTAAAATGGATCTTGTACAAACACGGAAATGTCTGATATATTCAGTTTCAGTGCCAGGTTGGATTATTCGAATGAGTTGTGTACAGTGATATCCCTTTCGTTTCACTGAAATGGCCTGTCTCTTTAAATGCATATAAATGAATGATAATGACTGTAAGAAAGAGAAAGAACCAGACCGTATCAGAGAACAAGATTAGTCGAGAACTCATTGAGCATATCAGCTGTTTAAAAATTTGAGTGTAATACTAAGAAGCGATCTGAAATAGCACTGGTATGCAAAACTCAAGGACGGAAGTATCAATCCCATGACGTGTCAATGCAAAGTAATATAGCTCGACGAGTCTTGGCCCACAGAAAGAAAGAACTGCTACAGTATAGTACAGAATGCAACGGAAAGAAATACGCAATGAAACGAACAGAACTAACACTATCATTCAAAGATTACAAAGATGTCATCACGGTTTATGATAGTCTACTGAACATTACAAAAGGCGGAAAATGGTCCTTAGCAGGATGTGTCCTCACTACGAACGGAAATGCGTGCTCTGCTACGGGCTGCCCTGCTGCCTTAAAGCTTGTTAACGAGTTCTTGTGGTAGGGTGTACCATTCCTCCACCATTGCGGTTGAGAATTATTGAGTGGTCGTTTGTGTACGTGGACGTGCTGCATCGTACGCTGGTGAGCTAAACTTAAGGACGGAAGCAACTTTCACAAGGTGTGTCAGTGTCAAGTAACATAGCTAGACGAAACTTGAACCATATGTAGAAAGAATTGCTAAGCATAGTACTGAAGACAATCGAAATACACTGAAGCGCCAAAGAAACTGGTATAGGCATGTGTTTTCAAATACAGAGATATGTAAACAGGCAGAATATGGCATTGCAGTCGGCAACGCCTGTATAAGACAACAAATGTTTGGCGCAGTTGTTAGATCGGTTACTGCTGCTACAGTGGCAGGTTATCAAGATTTATGTGAGTTTGAACGTGGTGTTAGGCTAGGCGCTAATTAAGACGCGTATAGCAAGTGTGACGTGACACACTACAGCGCGACACCCTCGTGCCGCACGAGTCGCGCGGGTCCAGAGCATATTGCGGCACGTACACCATACTTCGCACGCGTCGACTGGCGACGCTCTGCGCTGGCAGAACCGAAGCGAGCGAAACCTGTTATCTTTCTCAAACGATTTCACAGAAACTATTCACTGAAAATATTTGATTTTTGCCTTACTTGTAGCCTTAGCTGTAATATTCGTGGCGAAGTGCTCATCATCTCGCTAATGACCATTCTTTTTGTGATGTAGACATTTTAGTAAGACACTACGGAAAACTCAAAAAGTTTGCAACGAAAATTAGGGGTCGCTATGATTTTGCATTTGGTGGGTATTACACCATATGTTGCTGCGTATGAAATTTAGCTAACGTGTTGAATATTTGTTTAGACTTGGGAGAATGTCTCTATCTGTCTTCGACCTCGAGAAAATGGATCCTATGTTTCAAAATGGTTCAAATGGCTCTGAGCACTATGGGACTCAACTGCTGAGGTCATTAGTCCCCTAGAACTTAGAACTAGTTAAACCTAACTAACCTAAGGACATCACAAACATCCATGCCCGAGGCAGGATTCGAACCTGCGACCGTAGCGGTCTTGCGGTTCCAGACTGCAGCGTCTTTAACCGCACGGCCACTTCGGCCGGCATGGATCCTATGTAGCGCGCTCACTTCCGATCTCACGCCCGCGAGAATGAAATACTCGCAAAATCTCTCATGTCTCCTAAAGCGCTAGAGACATCGAAACGAAAGTTAGGCGAATGATAGCACACAAGGAGGAGAGTGTTTTGCCAATTCTTAACACATGGAACTTTCTTATCTATGGGGATATATCAGTACTTATACTTACCTTTTCATTCTAGTAACTGTAATTCTTTAAGAGTTATCGACAGCTAGCGAAACAAGAGCTTCCTAGTATGGAAATAAATATGAAATTTCTTCTTTTAGGTTACTGCAAACCGAAACTATAAGGTTTTTCGTAAGCTATTGACCTCTGTGATTGCCAGTTACCTGTTTAATCAAGCACTCTGTTTCGGAATTCTGTCGCAATAGCTGCTGTGAAATGAGTTTGGAAATTACACTGTGCCAAAGGAAGTACAATTAAAACTATCACCAAGAAAAATGTGGCCATTACTCATAAGTGGTGATACTTCTTCGAATGATAAAAGGTTAACAACTAACACAAAAATAGATTGCCAATTCCGTTAGAATTTTTTTAGAGTCCCCGTAAACCATCGTATTTTTAACACTGAGCGACTAGAATGGAAAATTACCAAAGGATTTTATTCCGTCTCCTGGCCTGAGCAGTATTAAAATAATCACGAGCGTTCCTTCAGGCTGAATGATAGGCACATGTCAGATACTGGTTACCCACCTACGGCTTGCCAAACTGACAATGTGTGATCGCGAATAAAATATTTGTTATTGAGAAAAATAAACAGTTGATCTGTCGCACAACACAATGGTCAATGTATTCTCAGCAGCGAAGGATAATGTGCGCGACAGGAATGCACAAGCTAGCCAGGTGTGCCTTGTGACCTCAAATTCGAAAAACATTTTCATGAAAGTAGATCTGCTTTTGTCAGCAGTACATTTCAACAAATTAAATATATCTAATCATGACACTCTTTTAGGATTCCTACTGTTGTAAGAATACCGACCATTTTCTTCATTTGTGTAGCCTGTTCATAATTAATTTATTAATGTGGTAATGTGCATGCAACAATTGAAATGCTTTTTCTCATCACGGCGAACCAATTAAAACATTGTTATTTGTGACTGCTTTTCGACTGCTTCTAGCTTGTAGTGGAAATGTGATGTTCACATGCCTGTAGTACAGTGTGTCTTATTACATTATTGCACCCATATCCAAGTAATCACAGTGAGACTTCTATACTTCAGATCTTGGGCGCTTTTTACCAGGAGCACAAAGGGATCACACCTGTGGAGATTATATCCTTCTAAATTTTTGTAACAGATCGTACAGATACGCCAGCATACTAGGCAGCGATAAGATAACCTTGTTTTACTTTCCTGTCTTGCTTCTTAATCACATGATTTTATAATATTCTTTGCTTCCTTATTCACTACCCTCTGTCCTTTCATGCGGTATGGAAACATCGCGGAGGCATATGATACAATTCCAGCAGCCAGTGGCTCACCTCATTTTTCTCTACAGAAGAAAAACAAAACGAAACGAAGCAAAGCTATACAGATATAAATAACAGAAACGTATAATGTTCTAACGAAGAAAGCCGGAGTATTTAATTGGCGAAAAACGAAACACTACCCAAAGGCAATAAAATTTAGTATACAGTATGGCAATATTTATCGTACGGGCAATACTACCACTGCTGATATGCGCCGTTCCGATGTGAGCATATGGCCGGGCTACTTTTCCGCTCCCCGCCTCAAATTTCCCACGGTGCTAGCGAGGCACGCGCGACGCGCGGCGCGAGAAACTGTGCCTCAACCACAACGCGGCGCGACCTGGTGCAGGCGCGTGTCGCGTCCCAGTCGCGTCGCGTTGCAGTTTGCACGGTCCCATTTGAGCCATAGAGTAAATATCTCTGGAGTGAGCATTGCGTTCTGCGCATGTTGTCAACATTAAACCAGAATTGTCACGTGATCGCGGGACTTCGCTGTGCCTGTGTGCTTTCTGGAGCGTTTGAAGTTTATAATACCAAGAGTTTTTGTTGTGTTTCACCGTTTGTTGATAGTGTAATAGCGATGGTGAATTACGTTGTTGCTACGGATGGAAAGAAAAATATGTGAAAGGAGGGATAGTAACTTTTCATGGGTACATTCCATATAGCTCTAATTATAGTTTTCATTTTAGTAAGACACACTGTATACATTTAAAAATTTCGAGACGCATTATAATTAAGACTTGACTCTGTAGACCTATTTTTCTACTATTTTATGACTATATAATAGATATTACGGCTCGTACAAAAGCTTACAAACAATCGCTTCCTCTCGTAAATTTGCTAGTGGAACAGGAAAGGGAAAGGTTAGTTGTTTCAGTAAATACTAACCTCCATGCATTTATCAGTGACTTGTCAATTATGTATATAGATTACTCCGTCTACTAGTTATTTAATGAACTGGGATCAAGTACTTAAAATGCGTTAAATAAATACCTCAAAGTGTCACCAGTAAGAAAAATTGTGTTTTAGGTCGCAAAAACGAGAAAACAAATACGCAGAAATACAAGAAAAAAGGACGAATTAGCAGGGATATAATCGCTAATGTGCGGTAAATTCGGTGTTTTTCGGACACTTGCGAAAGTACTAACGTACTGTCAAGTCGTTTTGGAGGACTATCACTGCAAAAATGTACTTCAGGCTCTGTAATACTATAAAGTGCGGTATCATACCAAAAACTACCAAAAATCGAGTGCATCTGAACTATGACACCTATCGCAAAGAAGCTGAATGTAATATCACTTGCCCTTAAAAGTTATGTAGCTGGTTTATTCCCGGTATCAAATGGATACTGTTAAAATGTCTTCGCAACATATATAAATAATCCACGACCCGTACGAAAAGAATCCGTCTGTACTAGGGATGTAGTGACATTCTAAATATACAGGGCGCTATACGAACAAACACAGTCCGCATCTCGTGGTCGTGCGGTAGCGTTCTCGCTTCCCGCGCCCGGGTTCCCGGGTTCGATTCCCGGCGGGGTCAGGGATTTTCTCTGCCTCGTGATGACTGGGTGTTGTGTGCTGCCCTTAGGTTAGTTAGGTTTAAGTAGTTCTAAGTTCTAGGGGACTGATGACCATAGATGTTAAGTCCCATAGTGCTCAGAGCCATTTTTTTTAACAAACACACGACGTCCCGAGATCACGTGACCAGGCCGGCAATGTATGTTGACAACACAAAATCTGTTCTGCGCATGTGAGTGCTCACTCCAGAGATATTTACTCTATGATTTGAACCTGTGATGTTACAAAAACGCGCGGTGCGCTGCGCCGCGCCACACGCTCTATACGCGTCTCAATTTGCGCCTAGCCTTTTTGGCGTATAGCGTGTATAGGATCCATTTTCTCGAGATCGGAAGCAGATAGAGACCTCCTCCCAGGTCTAAACAAAAATTCAACACGTTAGCTAAATTTCATACGCAGCAACATATGGTGTAATACCCACCAAATGCAAAATCATAGCGACCCCTAATTTTCGTTGCAAACTTTTTGAGTTTTGCGTAGTGTCTTACTAAAATGTGTACATCACAATAAGAATGGTCATTAGCGAGATCATGGGCACTTCGCCACGAAGCTGACATATAACGCTACAAGTAAGGCAAAAATCAAATATTTTGAGTGAATAGTTTCTATAAAATCATTAGAGGAAAATAACAGGTTTCGCGCGCTTCGGGTCTGTCAGTGCAGTGTGTCGCCAGTCGGCGCGTGCGAAGTATGGTGTACGCGTCGCAATATGCGCTGCACCCGCGCGACTCGTGCGGCACGATGGTGTCGCGCTGTAGTGTGTCACGTCACACGTGCTACACGCGTCTCAATTTGCGCCTAGTCTATAGTCGGCGCACGAGCGACGGGACAGAACCTCTGAGGTAGCGATGACGTGGGGATTTTCCAGTACGACCATTCCACGAGTGTACTGTGAATATCACGAATCCGACAAAACATCAAATGTCCGATATCGCTGCGGCCGGAAGAAGGTCCTGCAAGAGCGAGACCGACGACGTCTGATGAGAATCGTTCAACGTGACAGAAGTGCAACCATTCCGCAAATTGCTGCAGATT
This sequence comes from Schistocerca nitens, assembly GCF_023898315.1. Lineage (NCBI taxonomy): Eukaryota > Metazoa > Arthropoda > Insecta > Orthoptera > Acrididae > Schistocerca > Schistocerca nitens. The sequence goes on from NC_064617.1 coordinate 211,503,512, forward strand.
TCAATGTTGGGCCATCAAAGAGTATCAGCGTGCGTACCATTCAACGAAACATCATCGATATGGGCTTTCGAAGCAGAGGAAACATGTTTTCTGGTCGGACGAGTCTCGTTTCAAATTTTATCGAGCTGATAGACGTGTACGGGTATGGAGACAACCTCATGAATACGTGGACCCCGTATGTCAGCAGGGGACTGCTCAAGCTGGTGGAGGTTCTGTAATTGTGTGTGGCGTGTGCAGTTGGAGTGATATGGGACCCCTCATACGAGGTGTGGCTAGAAAAAAACCGGACTAGTACTGGTGAAACAATAAAACGAATGCAATAAGGCTGAAAGTCGCGTGGCCTGTCACGTGACTCTCGCTCCGCCTACTGCTCGAGTTTCATCTGCCTCCTGCACTCAGTCTGCCCGTGGCGCCTGTTTTAAGTAGTTGACGTTTTGTCTGTGCGTCGTAAAATGTTGAGTGTACAGAAAGAACAGCGTGTTAACATCAAATTTTGTTTCAAACTAGGAAAATCTGCAAGTGAAACGTTTGTAATGTTACAACAAGTGTACGGCGATGATTGTTTATCGCGAACACAAGTGTTTGAGTGGTTTAAACGATTTAAAGATGGCCGCGAAGACACCAGTGATGACACTCGCACTGGCAGACCATTGTCAGCAAAAACTGATGCAAACATTGAAAAAGTCGGTAAACTTGTTCGACAAGATCGCCGTTTAACAATCAGAGCAGTGTCTGAGTTAACAGGAGTTGACAAGGAAAGTGTTAGGCAGATTCTTCATGAAAGTTTCAACATGAACAAAGTGTGTTCAAAAATGGTTCCAAAGTGTCTCACAATTGAACAGAAGGAACGCCGAAGAATGATTTGTTCTGACATCCTGGAAAACATTGAAAGTGATCCCACCTTCTTACAAAATGTTATTACTTGCGATGAATCGTGGTTTTTTGCTTACGATCCCGTAACTAAACGCCAATGGATGCATTGGAAAACTCCTGGTTCTCCACGACAAAAAAAAACACGAATGTCAAAATCGAAATTCAAGGCAATGATGATTGTTTTTTTTTTTTTGACATCAAAGGGATTGTGCACATTGATTGGGTACCAGAGGGACAAACAGTGAATCAGCATTACTACATTAGCGTCCTGACTACCCTACGTGAGCGAGTACGGAGAAAACGGAACGATTTGTGGAGAAAAAAGTCATGGATCCTTCACCAAGACAATGCCCCAGCTCACAGTGCGTTGTCAGTGAAGACGTTTTTGGCAAAACACAACATTCCCATCTTAGATCATCCACCCTACTCACCTGATTTGGCCCCCTGTGACTCTTTTCTTTTCCCTAAAGTCAAGTCAGCTTTGAAAGGAACTAGATCTGAGACTGTTGAAGCAGTAAAAGAAAAAGCGACGGAAGTAATGTATGGACTTACCGAAAATGATCTGCAGCATTGCTATGAACAGTGGAAAATTAGTATGGAGCGGTGTAGAGACCGAGGAGGAGAGTACATTGAAGGAGATAACATGAAATTGTAAATAATTGTAAATAAATGTTTTTTCCAGCATCAGTCCGGTTTTTTTCTAGCCGCACCTCGTATGTCGAGATACGACTCTGACAGGAGACACGTACGTGAGCCTCCTGCCTGATCACCTGCATCCATTAATGTCCATTGTGCATTCCGACTGACTTGGGAAATTCTAGCAGGACAATGCGACACCCCACACATCCAGAATTGCTACAGAGTGGCTCCAGGAACACTCTTCTGAGTGTAAACACTTCCGCTGGCCACCAAACTTCCTAGACATGAACATTATGGAACGTATCTGGGATGTGTTGCAACGTGCTGTTCAGAAGAGATTTCCACCGCGTCGTATTCTTACGGATTCATGGATAGTTCAGCAGCATGAATGGTGTCAGTTCCCTCTAGCACTACTTCAGACATCAGTCGAGTCCATGCACCGTCGTGCTGCGTCACTTCAGCCTGCTCGCGGGGCCCTGCACGAAATTAGGTAGGTGTACCAGTTTCTTAGGCTCTTCAGGTAAATACGCAAGGAAAATTACAGAAATGACACTTTTATCCAAAGATAATGATTACTCTGAATTCGTGCCGATTTATGATGGTCCCTTGGACGTCACGAGAAGTGGGACTTTATCCTTAAGAGGTCGTATGATCACCACGGAGGCTGTGAATGCCCTGCAATGTGGTCCCATGTTGGCCACAAGGTTGCTAAGGAGTTCCTGTGGTAGGTAGCTCAATTCTACATCTACATATACAACTACATGGAGACTCTGCAAATCACATTCAAGTGGCTGGCAGAGGGTTCATCCGATCACCTTCACAGTTCTCTATTATTCCACCTATATCTTTCCGTACAAGCTCTGATTTCCTTATTTTATCGTGGTGATCGTTCCTCCCCATGTAGGTCGGTGTTAACAAAATATTTTCGCATTCGGAGGAGAAAGTTGGTGATTGGAATTGCGTGAGAAGATTCCGTCGCAACGAAAAACGCCTTTTTTAAATGATGTCCAGCCCAAATCCTGTTTCATTTCAATGAAACTCTGTCCCATATTTCGCGATAATACAAAACGTGCTGCTCTCCTCTGAACTCTTTCGATGTACTCCTTTAATCCTATCTGGTAAGGATCACACACCGCGCAGCAGTATTCTAAAAGAGGACGGACAAGCGTAGTGTAGGCAGTCTCCTTAGAAGGTCTGTTACATTTTCTAAGTGTCCTGCCAATAAAACGCATTCTTTGATTAGCCTTCCCCACAACATTTTCTATGTGTTCCTTCCAATTTAAGTTATTCGTAATTGTAATACCTAGGTATTTAGTTGAATTTACAGCTTTTAGATTAGACTGATTTATCGTGTAACCGAAGTTTAACGAGTTCCTTTTAGGACTCATGTGGATGATGTCACACTTTTCGTTATTTAGGGTCAACTGCCACTTTTAGCACCATTCAGATATCTTTTCTAAATCTTTTTGCAGTTTGTTTTGATCTTCTGATCACTTTATTAGTTGATAAACGACAGCGTCATTTGCAAAAAACCGAAGACGGCTGCTCAGATTGTCTCCAAAATCATTTATATAAATAAGGAACAGCAAAGGGCTTATAGCACTACCTTCCCATCAATTAATACGAACTATGACCTCTGTGACAGGAAATCATAAATCCAGTCACATAACTGAGACAATATTCCATAAGTACGCCATTTCACTATGAGCCGCTTGTGTGGTACAGTGTCAAAAGCCTTCCCGAAATCCAGAAATACAGAATCGATTTGAAATACTTCGTGAATAGCACTCTAGACTTCATGTGGATAAAGAGTTAGTTGTGTTTCACAGGAACGATGTTTTCGAAACCCATGTTGACTGTGTGTCAATAGACAGTTTTCTTCGAGCAAGTCATAATGCTCGAACACGATATATGTTCTAAAATCCTGCAGCATAACGACGTTAACGATATGGGCCTGTAATTTAGTGGATTACTCCTACGACCTTTCTTGAATATTGGTGTGATCTGTGAAACTTTCCAGTCTTTGGGTATGGATCTTTCGTCGAGCAAACGGTTGTATATGGTTGTTAAGTATGGAGCTAATGCATCAGCATACTCCGAAAGGAATCTAATTGGTATACAGTCTGGACCAGAAGACTTGCTTTTATTAAGTGATTTACGTTGCTTCGCTACTCCATTGCTGTCGCGCAGAGAATGCATTGATTTCTTCTTGCCGCTAACATATTCCTTGACTAGTGCCGTTGATAGCAGCTGGTTGGTCTTTGGTGTGTGTGTGGTCGTGTTGCAACACCTCTCCAAATCAAATGGCTCTGAGCACTATGGGACTTAACAGCTATGGTCATCAGTCCCCTAGAACTTAGAACTACTTAAACCTAACTAACCTAAAGACATCACACACATCCATGCCCGAGGCAGGATTCGAACCTGCGACCGTAGCAGTCGCGCGGTTCCGGACTGAGCGCCTAGAACCGCGAGACCACCGCGGCCGGCGCAACACCTCTCCCCAACGCATCTCAGATGTGCTTGATGGCGTTTAGCTCTGGATAACAGGCAAGCCACTCCATTCGCCTGATATCTTATGTTTCAAGATACTCCTCCACGATGACAGCTCGGTAGGGCCGTGTGTTATCATCGATCAGGAGGAAGGTGGGACCCACTGCACCCCTGAAAAGGCGGACATACTGGTGCAAAATGAGGTCCCGACACACCTGATCTTTACAGTTCCTCTGTCAAAGACATGCAGGGGGGGTGCGTGTACCAATCACAATTCCACCCCACACCATCAAACCACGACATCCATACAGGTCCCTTTCATGGATATTAAGGGGTTGGTATCTGGTTCCTCGTTCACACCAGATGAAAACCTCACGAGAATCACTGATCAGACTATACCTGGAATCGTCCGTGAACATAACCTGGGACCACTGTTCCAATGACCGTGTTCTTGACACCAGGCTTTACGGGCTCTCCTGTGACCAGGGCTCAGTGGAATGCACCTTGCAGGTCTCCGGGCGAATAAACCATGTCTTTTCTGTCGTCTGTAGACTGTGTGTCTGTAGATTGGTTGGTTGTTTGGGGAAAGGAGACCAGACAGCGAGGTCATCGGTCTCATCGGATTAGGGAAGGACGGGGAAGGAAGTCGGCCGTGCCCTTTGAAAGGAACCATCCCGGCATTTGCCTGGAGCGATTTAGGGAAATCACGGAAAACCTAAATCAGGATGGCCGGACGCGGGATTGAACCGTCGTCCTCCCGAATGCGAGTCCAGTGTCTAACCACTGCGCCACCTCGCTCGGTGTGTGTCTGTAGACAACCGTTCCAGTGGCTGCGGTAAGGTCACGAGCAAGGCTACCTGCAGTACTCCGTGGCCGTCTGTGGGCACTGATGGTGAGATATCGGTCTTCTTGTGGTGTTGTACACTGTGGACGTCCACTACTATAGCGTCTGTACACGATTCCTGTCTGCTGTAATCGTTGCCACACTTTGTGGCACACGGAGGGCCCGTGCTACAACCTGCTGTGTTTGACCAGCCTCCAATCGCCCTAGTATTCTACCCCTCGTAGCCTCATCAATATGTGTTCTCTGAGCCATTTTCAACTCACAATCACCATTAGCACGTCTGAAAACTACTGCACACTTACTCGCTGCACCGTGCTCTGACATGCACCAACATGCCTCTGCGTATGTGGACTGCTGCCAGCGCCACCGTGCGACGACCGCAGGTCAAATGCACCGCATGGTCATACCACGAGGTCAAACCCGCAAACCGCCCACTAGAGCGCTGTTTCACCCTGTATCAGCATTATCCTTAATTTATGAGCATGAGTGTAGTTGTAGGGAATTGAGAAAATCCTGTGAAGAAGCAGCTCAGACTTGCGACTCCCTGCGTGTAATGTTCTGTACTCACATATGGGTAGAAGTGTGCAGGGGTCCAGAGACGATCGCCTGCGGGCATGGCGCCTTCTCCTGGCGGAGAAACCCCAGAGTGTAGCAGGGAGAGAGCGCGGCCTGCTGAGGGAGGGCACCTCCCCGGCGCCCGCGCCCGCGCTGTATGTATTATTGATTCGTTTTAAATCCTATTAGGCGCCTGCACCGCGACAGGCGGCTCTTCTCAGAGTCCACTTAAACATTAACCCAGACACTTGTACCTGCTCTCCCGACCCTGCCCGCCGCCCCCGCCGCCCGCACCGCCCCCGCCGCTCTCTGTGGGGAGTCTTAGCTTCTAAAAGCACCCGCCACCATCTACGTCTGTCGAAGCATTCCGAGGGAAACCCGCCTCCTCGCGAAATGAATACGTTTCTAGCCCTTACAAAGTTCGTTTTATGCCTAACAGGGCTTCTCGAAAATTGTTTCTTCTTCTTTCGTGTATCCGTCTCAAGATAGATGTCTTACAAATGCTCTCCAGTTTCCTATGTCCTGTAGCGGTACAATCCGCTTGTGCGGCTGTTGAGTAAATTAACGATACGAAGGTTGAGAGTTGGCAATACTCTCTTATGATTTTAAGGTTGGATACAACGCGCATACACAAGCTCTGGAATCTAAGATATTGCCGTCGCGCTTCGCAGCGCACGGATTAATTAGTAGCAGTTTTGAAGCCAGTGTGGTGCGCACGTGTGTTGGACGAGGGTCGTCGCCGAGCTGCCGTACTGCCGTGTCCGCCAGTAGCGACACAGGATTTGGTATTTAGTTGATATTTTTTATAATTTGCAGCGCGCTTATTAATTAAAAAAAAAGGGTTTGTGTATTTGCGTAGCAGCAGACGGTAATTTTGATAATGATAGGAGTTGAATTGTTAAGGGAAACCATTGTTAGGTGAATAGATCAAGTATTGATTTTTTGTCATTGATTTATTTTTTGACTGTCAGGGAATTGTTTCACTATGTATTTAATTGAGAAGTATTTCAGTATATCTCAAGAGTTAGATTAATTTGTAATATTGCTTTAATGCCAGTGGAGGCAGATTTACATACGAAGCGATTGTTCAAAGAACTTCTAGCGTTTTGTTAATTGGATGAGAAAGAATCACTTTCAGAATATAGTTTTTGAAAAAAGGAGTTATCATTTATCGAGTTTAGATTTGACCAAACCCTTTCTCTTGAATTATATGAAGTTGTAGTAGGCAGCAGCAGTCGCAGCAACAGCAGGAGCCGCCACACAGAACATGCATTGCACTTAGCACGAATAATAGGTTTTTTATGTTTGTGTTAAATAATAAATGCAGCAGATCAAGCAGTGGCAGCAGAAAGACCAAGTAAGTTATTTGTTGCGCACATGACCTATTAAAAAAAAGTTTCGGCGATCTCTGTAACAGTAAAGTTAACAAGAGTACAAGCCTGAGATTTTCAGTAGAAAACACGAGATAAGACGATGGAGCTCGCGACTTTCAAGGTATTAAAAAACTTTTCGAGATTGGACTAATAAAAACTCAAGAAACGTTGTTGTGCATGCATGTTGGTGATAACAATAATATACAGAAGAATGAAATGTGAATTGAGTATCTGGTAGATGACGTTAAGTCTGACTTTAGGAAAGGCAGTATTGACGTTGCGCTTAATAATGGAAACAAGACTGAAGAAAAATCAAGACACGTTCGTAGAATTTGTGGAACTGCAAAAAGCACGCGACAGTGTAAAATAGCGCAATTTGTTCAAAATTTTGAGAAAAATGGGAGTAGGCTGTAGTAATCTACGGGCGATATGCAATATGTGCAAGAACCAAGATGGGACAATAAGATAGGAAGACCAAAAACGAGGTACCGGTACGCTCTATCCGTAGATAGACTAGGTGAAGATTTTATACACGACGACTGGGATGCACTATCGTGATCAAGATCTCTTCATCTCATCTCTTCGGCATTAGCGAGTGAGGTGGGACATTTTTAAGACGCTGAACTTGTATTCTGAAGGATAAAATGTGATATCACATTTTACCACGCAAATAATTGTGTCAGATACTGTGCTTTGAGTATGAATCAAAGACGTTACTCCTTGCATAAGAAAAGCGAACATTATCTGTGATTTTTATTTTCTTTGTTGTTGAATGTAATGTTAATGACTCCGATATTGTTCTTGCTCGGATAAAGACGAAGGGAACTTATAATTGTGAATATTACGTGTTACAACCGATAGTAAAAGTTGGGTTCGAGGAAGAAATAAACAAGTGCTCATATCTGATAAATAATAAGGTGAGACTAGAACGTAAATATTACTCTTTCTAGTCATTCTAACTGCAATAGAAAGCTACACTACGTCGACGTGGAGTTGGAAAGACGCTGTGGCGATTGGCGAACGAACCTGCAAATAAAAACGGTGACTTTCAACGAACTCAAGAGCACGCAGCAAGAAATCTGCCACAGCTCTTTACCAGTATATTACCACACGGAAAGACACACACACAAAGCTGTTTAGTTACAATGGATATTTCAGTATACCATTTGACAACCAAAAATACATGCTAATCTTGTCTGCAAAACCATAAAATACAATAAAAATAGCAATATAGTCTGGCAACCGTGACAGGACTAATCTTAAGTCTGGAAATACGCGTGCACATATGATACATTACAACATATTGCATTTGTTACAAATATTGTATGTGTTACTATTGGTCCGCAGCTCGTGGTCGTGCGGTAGCGTTCTCGCTTCCCGCGCCCGGGTTCCCTGTTTCGATTCCCGGCGGGGTCAGGGATTTTCTCTGCCTCGTGATGACTGGGTGTTGTGTGATGTCCTTAGGTTAGTTAGGTTTAAGTAGTTCTAAGTTCTAGGGCACTGATGACCATAGATGTTAAGTCCCATAGTGCTCAGAGCCATTTTTTTGTTACTATTGTAAGGAACTAATGTCGTATTTATTTTCATGTACGATTTCTGGAGTATTGTAGAGAAGATACATGTACATGAACAAAAATTAAGATCACCATAACTGTAACATCAGACGACTGTGCAGCAGCCTATGAAAAGTAGGTGTATATTTTCATTTCTGTCCATGCTGACTCTTCTAAATGGCTCAGAAGGTAATTATCAGTAGCAGATACGCACTTTCTTTTTTTGTAGATTATACGTAGTTAGTGTGAATAATTTGTTTGTCGACGCGCGGGGTAGCCGTGCGGTGTAGGGCGCCTTGCCACGGTTCGGGCGGCTCCCCCCGTCGGAGGTTCGAGTCCTCCCTTGGGAATGGGTGTGTGTGTGTTGTCCTCAGCGTAAATTAGGTTAAGTAGTGTGGAAGCCTAGGGCCCGATGACCTCCGCAGTTTGGTGCCATACGAACTTACCACAAATTTCCAAATTTCCAATTTGTTTGTATCAACTATACTTGCGACGTTGTTGCTGCACAGTTCCGATTAGATTGTTTTTGGCGTACTGTTTCAGGTAGTTCAAATCCCCATCCGGCCATCCAAACTTAATTCTCCATGATTTTCTTAAATCACTCAAGACAAATGCTGGGTTGGTCCCTTTCAAAAGGAACTGCCGATTTGCTCCCTCGTCCTACCTCAAGTCGATTTTGAGCTCCATCTATAATGATGCCGTCTCTTTGTCTCTATATGGATCCTAACGTATCTTACTTTGTCCTTGTGGTTTTTACGCGAGATGTACCAGGCTTTTACATCGGCTTGGCGACTGTTGTAGGCCAGCAAGAACTGATTCCCGTGTATAAAACAGCTTCAAACGTCTGATTACTTTACAAATCTTTGAAGTACGTTGGTGGTTGCTAATAGATATCATTATCAAACATTGGACGGGTTTATAGTCTGGCTAACTTGTGCTCCGATTTTAAGGAAAGCTAGTTTTTCAGGCATCTCAATGTTCATGAAACCATCTCTTCGCAACTATGTTTTCTACAATGATATAATTTTGTAGGCACATTCAGTGGTATATATGGGTACTAAAACGTAGATTTTTCACGGCCGGAAATGTCATGTCCATTATAATTATCCGGGTTGTTATGCCGTGGTCGGTTGATGAATTCTGTGTCAATTCCCAACGTTTCGTCCCCGTCTGCGGAGGACATCTTCAAGGGGGTCTGTAGCTCGATGGAAGGTCCAACACACCCACTGGCTCGCTGCTGTCGGTGTGTTGGACCTTCCATCGAGCTACAGACCCCCTTGAAGATGTCCTCCGCAGACGGGGACGAAACGTTGGGAATTGACACAGAATTCATCAACCGACCACGGCATAACAACCCGGATAATTATAATGGACATGAGTACCGGCTGCAACATGTATTGGGAATAGCTTTAGTAGTGAACAAGTAAATCATTACGACGTCATGCTGATGCTGATGTTTTAGTGCATTATCAGTGAAAATGTAGGACGCTACGTTTCGTTTCATTATTTTACGGGAGGGTGAAAGCAAGAATAACTTTCTAAAAGTTTCAAGTTATGTGTAAAGTTTTTTGGCAGTCGCTAAGCGTTCTCATTCCGAAATACTGGATGAATATAGTCTTTGTAAATTGCGCGCCATCTGTTATGTTGCATCAGGACATCTACACAGTCTCTAACTTTAACAGCTGACTTATGTTAAACGTTTAACGTAACGTTTTATCTCCTAATGAGTGGATTAATACAGCATTATAAATTTTTAAACTCGATCAGTAATTATGTGGAATACTAAAAATCAAATTTTTATTACCTCTTGGAGCCAGTAAGTACGCAACCTACCATTGAGGGCGATTGAGCAGGTGTCGATGTTGCCGTTTTGCAATGTAGATGTTCCCTGGAAATATTTAACTGAGTCAGACTTTACGCGTTTTTACTGCAAATTCCTTTGCTTAGTCGGTGTTGCTCTGTTGATGACAGTTAATGATTCCCTCAGCTTCAGTGGTGTTTTCCGCCAACAGAACAGTGAAATGTCCCTACCAGTACCCGCAAAAGTTTCAAAAATACCCTGGGGGTACACTGTCTGTTATCACACACAGCTACAGGGGTCTCGTCCCAAACTCCTACAGTCGTCAGGAGAAAGCTGGGCAGGACGTGATGCTAATGCCCTCATAACGCTCAAGAGCGCCCAGAAAACTTCATTATCAATACCACATTTATTAGTCAGAAATACAGGATTGTCTTCCAAAGTGCTGTGCCACAACCAGGATGGCAGAGTAACGATTTGTTACTGGTGGAAAGCCGGCTTGCACTCGTCTTGCAGTACTGCTGGCGCAGCAAAGCATCGGTTGCTGGCTGCTACACTACGTGATCGAAGTATCCGGACACCCCCAAAAACATATGAGGTGCATTGTGCTGCCACCTACTGCCAGGTACTCCAAATGAGTGACCTTAGTAGTCATTAGACATCGTGAGAGAGCAGAATGGAGCGCTCCGCGGTACTCACGGACTTCGAACGTGGTCAGGTGATTGGGTATCACTTGTGTCATACGTCCATACGCGAGAGTTTCACACTCCTAAACATCTCTAGGTCCACTGTTTCCGTTGTGATAGTGAAGTGGAAACGTGAAGGGACACGTATAGCACAAAAGCGTACAGGCCGACCTCGTCTGTTGACTGACAGAGACCGCCGACAGTTGAAGAGGTTCGTAATGTGTAATAGGCAGGCGTCTATCCAGACCATCACTCAGGAATTCCACACTGCCTCAGGATCCACTGCAAGTACTATGACAGTTGGCCGAAGGTGAGAAAACTTGGATTTCATGGTCGAGCGGCTGCTCACAAGCTACACATCACGCCGGCAAATGCCAAACGACGCCTTACCTGGTGTAAGGAGCGTAAACATTGGACGATTGAACAGTGGAAAAACGTTGTGTGGAGTGACGAATCACGGTACACGAAATGCCGATCCGATGGCAGGGTGTGGGATTGGCGAATACCCAGTGAACGTCATCTGGTAGCGTGCGTAGTGCCAACAGTAAAATTCGGAGGCGCTGGTGGTGTAGTGTGGTCGTGTTTTTCATGGAGGGGGCTTGCACCCGTTGTTTTCCGTGGCAAAAAATGGTTCAAATGGCTCTGAGCACTATGGGACTCAACTGCTGTGGTCATAAGTCCCCTAGAACTTAGAACTACTTAAACCTAACTAACCTAAGGACAGCACACACATCCATGCCCGAGGCAGGATTCGAACCTGCGACCGTAGCGGTCGTGCGGTTCCAGACTGTAGTGCCTGTAACCGCTCGGCCACTCCGGCCGGCCTTTCCGTGGCACTATCACAGCACAGGCCTACATTGATGTTTTAAGCACCTTCTTGCTTCCCACTGTTGAAGGGCAATTCGGGGATGGCGATTGCATCTTTCAACACGATCGAGCACCTGTTCATAATGCACGGCCTTTGGTGGAGCGGTTACACGACAACAACATCCCTGTAATGGACTGTCCTGCACAGACTCCTGACCTGAATACTGTAGAACATCTTCGGGATGTTTCGGAACGCCGACTTTGTGCCAGGCCTTACCGACCGAAATCGTTATCTCTCCTCAGTGTAGCACTCCGTGGAGAATGGGCTGCCATTCCCCAAGAAACCCTCCAGCACCTGACTGAACATATGCCTGCAAGAGTGGAACCTAAGGGTGAGCCAATACCATATTGAATTCCAGCATTACTGATGGAGGGCGCCACGAACTTGTACGTCATTTTCAGCCAGGTGTCTGGATAATTTTTATCACGTCACGGGCGGCAGTTGACCGCGGAATCTAACGGCCTCCAGCTCTGCATATCGATATCCAAAGTGCTCTTGTGGACGTCGAAGGTATGTATTTAGGAGTCTCGCCCCAGGTCTACCTAAAGTGCTCGCTAGCTCACAGGGGTCGGCTCCTAGCCCCTGTTTAGCAAACAACAGCCAGCAGCATCAGTGTCTGCTACAGGAAGACTTGAGCAGCAGTGGTGCCCACCCACTCGAAGGTGGATGACGGACAGCATCCAGGTCATGCAGCAGACCACCTGGTTCATGGTGGCCTCCACACCCCCTATTTTTTTATTTTATTTTTGTTTACATGTCAAGTTTCGTAGGACCAAATTGCGGAGCAAATCTCCAAGGTCATGGAACGTGTCAGTACATGAACTTACCACATAAAAGTAATAACAGATAAAAATAAATGTTCATGAACCTGAAAGAAAATCAGTCCATAAGTTTAAGCAAACGCTATGAGTAATACAATGAGAATCTGCTTAATTTTTCAAGGAACTCCTCGTCAGAATAGAAGGAGTGACCCATGAGGAAACTCTTCAGTTTCGATTTGAAAGCGCGTGGATTACTGCTAAGATTTTTGTATTCGAGTGGCAGCTTATTGAAAATGGATGCAGCAGTATACTGCACACCTTTTTGCACAAGAGTTAAGGAAGTCCGATCCAAATGGAGGTTTGATTTCTGCCGAGTATTAACCGAGTGAAAGCTGCTTATTGTTGGAAATAAACTAATATTGGTAACAAGAAACGATAATAAGGAATATACATATTTTGAGGCCAACGTCAAAATACCCAGACTCGTGAACAGAGGTCGACAAGAAGTTCGAGAACTCACACCACTTATTGCCCGAACCGCCCGTTTTTGAGCCAAAAATATCCTTCTAGAATGGGAAGAGTTACCCCAAAACATAATACCATACGACATAAGTGAATGGAAATAAGCAAAGTAGACTAATTTACGTGTCGAAGTATCACTCACTTTCGATACTGTTCGAATAGTGAAAATGGCAGTATTAAGTCTTTGAACAAGATCCTGAACGTGGGCTTTCCACGACAGCTTACTATCTATCTGAACATCTAGGAATTTGAACTGTTCAGTTTCACCAATCATATGCCCGTTCTGAGAGATTAAATCGTCAGGTTTTGTTGATTTGTGTGTTAGAAACTGTAAAAACTGAGTCTTACTGTGATTTAACGTTAGTTTATTTTCTACAAGCCATGAACTGAGGTCATGTACTGCACTACTTGAAACCGAGTCAATGTTGCACACAACATCCTTTACTACCAAGCTAGTGTCATCAGCAAACAGAAATATTTTAGAGTTACCCATAATACTAGAGGGCATATCATTTATATAAATAAGGAACAGGAGCGGCCCCAACACTGATCCCTGGGGCACCCCCCACTTGACTGTACCCCACTCAGATCCCACATCACAGCCGTTATCAACGTTGTGAATAATGACCTTTTACTGCCTGTTGCTAAAGTAAGAGGTGAACCAATTGTGAGCTACTCCCCTTATTCCGTAATGGTCCAACTTCTGGAGCAATATTGTGAGATCAACACAGTCAAATGCCTTTGTTAAATCAAAAAATACGCCAAGCGTTCGAAACTTCTTGTTTAGCCCATCCAGTACCTCACAGAGAAAAGAGAATATAGCATTTTCAGTTGTCAAACGACTTCTAAAGCCGAACTGTACATTTGATAGCAAATCGTGTGATATAAAATGATCAATTAACCTTACATACACAGCCTTTTCGATAACTTTTGCAAACACTGATGGCATAGAAATAGGTCTAATATCATCTACATTATCCCTCTCTCCCTTTTTATAAAGCGGCTTTACTACTGAGTACTTTAATCGCTCAGGAAACCGACCATTCCTAAAGGAAAAATTACAAATATGGCTAAATACAGGGCTAACATGTGCAGCACAGTACTTTAATATTCTACTAGACACTCCATCATAACCATAAGAGTCCTTAGTCTTCAGTGATTTAATTATTGACTCAATCTCCCTCTTGTCTGTATCGCAGAGGAGTATTTCAGACGTCAACCTCGGAAAGGCATTTGCTAAGAAATTTATATGATTTCCTGTCGAAACCAAATTTTTATTTAATTCACCAGCAATGCTCAGAAAATCGTTGTTAAATACTGTATATATCTGATATATCAGTAACAGAAATATTATTACTGCGAACTGATTTATATCATCGACCTTGTGCTGCTGACCAGACACTTCGTACACAACTGACCATATGGCTTTAATTTTATCCTGTGAATTAGCTATTGTATTTGCATACCACATACTTCTTGCCTTGCTAATAACATTATTAAGCACCTTAAAATACTCTTTGTAATGGGCTACTGTAGCTTGATTGTGACTACTTCTAACATTTTGATATAATTCCCGCTTTGCTCTACATGATATCCTTATCGCACTAGTCAGCCAACCGGGCTGTCCATTACTGCTAGTACCCCGTTTAGAACGTTCTAATGGAAAGCAACTCTCAAAGAGAATAAGAAATGTGTTATGAAAAGCACTTTATTTACCATGTGTTGTCTCCGGAGCTGGCAGTGCAGCTGGCAACAGCAGCATCCTACCAGTCAGACTCGTGGTTCCATAGACGATTGGAGACAGCTAGCTGTGCTGAGGGTCAACCTCTCAATGGATAGCTGCAACTAACACAAGGGCTAAGGCTATGCACTGTGCAGTCTGCAGTCAGTACTAATTAATCAGCAGTGGGGCGTTTGTTAAGAGGGGTTGGGTATTTACATTGGCGCTCCCTATGCGTTATGCAATGATGGGGATGACTAAGACTTTATGTTTCCTGGTTTTTTTCTCGCTGTCAGCTGTCCTAGTGACGTCAGACTTCAGCATCTTCACTTTTCAGCGGCTCTTTTTTGCTGCACTGGCAGTTGAATACTTACTGTTGCGCTGTCCCGACACTTCCTTGCGAAACTTTGCTTTGTCATAAGTATGATCGTACCTCTTGGCTTCTTTGACATCATTATGCTTCGCTCGCAGACCTGGGCGCTCTGACATTGCCCTGTGTTGCGACAGCTTCCATGTTTGCAGAAACTTGCTCAGCATTTCCACCTAGCTAGCAGTCTACCGGTTGTTGATACAGGCAGATCAGCTTCCGGAGTTGCCAAGGTAGGACTTGGAAGAATTTTTAGTATCCAATGGGAATACTTTCCTGGGGCAGAACACCTCCCATTTCCCAAGGAAAAATCGTCTAGAGTTTATCAGTTTGGAGTACCACTAATAACCTCATCTTACGAATTTTCCACCAGTAGTTATACATGATACAACTTTAGTCGTTCTACTACCATACATTTAATTTTCATGATTTTCGATGGTTCATATATCGAAGCAATAATGAAGGTCTTTCCAGAAGTAATTTCTTACACACTAACCCAATTATTCATACACTTATTGGTTCATCTATTAGCTTACATGTACTTCCCTTACTATGTCTGAGCTTTATATGCAACCAAACCAACAAGTATCTGATGCACAGGTAAATCTCAATGGTACACTGACTTTCACTTTAAAACAGAAGTAGATTAGACAAATCGTAATCAGAATTACTACAGCGCTGGTACATGTCACACTTACAGTCGTGATACTATGATGTTATCTATCGTGGTTCTCCTGTATGTGCTGGTACATTTGTTCGGCTGTAATTCTCTCTTTTTGCAGTGCTACCAGTTCGTTTAGTGAGTGTAGAGTGTCTGGATTCAGGGTATTATTTACGAGAGTTAAGTTTTGGGTAGGCAGCGCTTCTAGCGGCTTCTCAGGCCAGTACAACATAGATTGTCCCTAGTTAAGTGGGATCGTACCAGTGAACGTGTCTGGTAAACGAAATGTCGCACCTGGTAAGTCACAAGTAGTACCAGTTACTACTGTTCCACTGTCCCGTTATTCCATTCTGTTCATACCTGTTGGTTTCCTGTGTCTATAACAGTGTACTATAACTACTTCTGCTGAAATACTGAGTAAATCCAGTGGGTGGGTACCCTCTGGAAATGTGGGTACAACATTAACATTTCTCTTTGACATTCGCTTGCTTCGCTTTGGACCTCGCGAGCCTGTCCGCCACTGTGTATCATCCTGCTCGGACAGATCGTAACACTTCCCTCCTGGCATCACCGTAGGCCTTCCAACGACATGGGAGCATGGCCACCCCCTTGCTCTGAAGTTATTAATACGTAATTGGTCCATAACTATACCCATTTTGGTATGCAGTCTGAGAGAAAGAAAACTTGGTCACAATCTCCCTCTCCTTCCATAAGGCGAGATTACCGAGGTGTTAGCACTGCGCTATGCATAGCTTAGGGGTAAGTTTTTCTAAAAAAGGAAAAGAGGAGGAAATAAAGCATAGTGTGAAGGTGTTATGTGGAATGTTCGATGTTTTACAATCATTACTGTTATTTATCTGTATAACATTTTTTTTTACAAAAGCCCTACTCTGTTTTATCTAACAAGGGGAGGCCGCCAGTTGTGAAATTCAGATTCGATTCATACTGTGCATCATAAAAGCTCATGGCCAGAGGTGTAATGTGGCAAAGCACCAAGAATCACATCTCAGCCGTTGTCGAGAAAATCGACAGTTAAAAGAAACCGTTGCGGTGAAATACTCTCTACGCTTATTAATTTGCTATAGCGTCGTGGCGCAGCGGTAAGCGCTCGGGTTCGTAATCTGAAGGGCGCCGGATCGAATCTCGCACCGAGAAACTTTTTTTATAATTTGTTTTTTTTTTTTTTTGTTACTCTCCAATCCATCGTCCACCACCAATTGTCTTCTCCGATTTTTGCCGGTATGATACGATGCATCAAACCTGACGAACGATAGAACAATTTTTCAGAATTTCAATCAGGTGTGTTTCCCAACAGATAATTTAAAAAACAATTGTTCTTGTAAAAACGCATCGTTTATCAGATGTGCTCGATGTCGCGCTGTTTTCTGCTTTCCATGTTTCTATGATAACTATCACTCTGGTTCGTGCGATACTCCAGCTACTTCTGGTCACTAATTGTTAATTATGTGCGAGTGTATACCGAACTTATCAATAAATTGTATCCACTTGAATATTATTTGTGATATTGTGTTTTATTTCAAGTTTTATTTTTCCAAAATGGTTCAAATGGCTCTGATCACTATGGGACTCAACTGCTGAGGTTATTAGTCCCCTAGAACTTAGAACTAGTTTAACCTAACTAACCTAAGGACATCACAAACATCCATGCCCGAGGCAGGATTAAACCTGCGACCGTAGCGGTCTTGCGGTTCCAGACTGCAGCGCCTTTAACCGCACGGCCACTTCGGCCGGCTATTTTTCCACGACAAACGACTTTCAACAACTTATTATATGCATAATTGTTGCAACTGATTGCCGGGAATTATATATATATATATATATATATATATATATATATATATATATATATATATATATATATATATATATATTTGAATTACAAAAAAACAAATAATAAAAAAGTTGCATGGCGCGAGATTCGATCCGGCGACCTTCGGGTTACGAACCCGAGCGCTTACCGCTGCGCCATGACGCTGTAGAAAAGCAATAATCGTAGAGAGTATTTGACCGCAACGGTTTCTTTTAACTATCGATTTTCTCGACAACGGCTGAGAAGTGCATCTTGGTGCTTTGCCACATTACACCTCTGGCCATGAGCTTTTATTATGCGCAGTATGAATCGAATCTGAATTTCACAATTGGCGGCCTCCCCTTGTAAGTGATCCTTCAATGTATAACATGTATTGCATAACAGGTACTTTTTAGCTGCCTTTTTAAATAAGTGTATTTTTGCAATTTCTTTAATCTCTTTTGGTAATTTTGGTGTTAGTCATGTTGTTCTAAATATATTGAATACCTCTTCCAACCACTGACCTGCTCATCCATATCCTTTGAATACATTATTATGTCATCCAGATAGATCAAACATTGTTTTGGTTTAAGTCCCCTAAGTATATCATCCAATAATATCTGAATGGTGATGGGTGCATTCTTGAGACCGAATGGCATTCGAGGATATTGGAAATGGCCCCCAAACATGAAAAAATCGATCTTTGGTCAGTCCTCTGGCGCTACTTCTATTTGGTGATATCCACACTTTAAATCCGATGTGGATAAATAGTTACACTGACCCAAGTTGCCATGAGTTTCTTTTATGTCTCGTATCGGATTTGCATCGGTGATCGTTCATACACTGATGTATCCGTTGTCAGCAAAAATCTGTATTTTTAGTGCCATCTGGGGACTTTTTCAGAACTAAAATTACGGATGCCATCCCAGGAATTATCACTGGACTCAATAATATCGTCAGAGAGCTGCTGGTTGATAAATTATTTTGGTATCAGTTGCATACACTTCGAAACTTGATATGGGTTCATGTATACTGGAGCATTATTCCCTGTCGGTATTCTGTGTTTCGTGAGTGGTGTGGCTGGTAATGGACCAAGAGGATTAAACAAATCCATGAACTGCAGTAATAAAGCACCCATTGTTTCTCTATCATTTCCCTGTAAATATTTCACTTTCTCGTGTATTGGACATGCATGATGGGTTTTTTGCGGTAGAGAACTTAACTTATTCAGATCATCTTCCTCCAAAATATCCAAATTAGCAATTAGTAAACCATTTGACAGACTCACTTCGACCCTACCGAAACTATCAAGACTGACCTGAACCATAAAATCTCCATGACACTCAAGTGTAACTGAACTTCAAAAATTACAGAACAGTGTGACTTATCCAATTCATTGTAAGTTTCCAGTGGTGCTGCAACATATAACAAATTCATAGGTAGGTCCGTATCTGTATTCACCCATATCAACTTGCGAAATCGTATGGCATGAATTGATCTTTAGTGCCTGTGTCCGCATTTTATTTGGTACCACATTCATGGTCTGTGAACGTTGCGACAGTCTAACACTTGTTGCACTTGCCCCTGGCGGAAACAACGTCCAACCAGTTTTGGTTATAATCTGCAAAGGTCAGTTGTTTCCTGATATTTAGGAAGAAAGTCGCATCCCAGGATCGCACAATACTCCTCACCAACACGCGGAAATATCTCTAAAGGACCGCGTGAGGTAGCGCAGTGGTTAGCACACTGGACTCACATTCGGGAAGACAATGGTTCAAATCCGCGCCCGGCCATCCTGATTTACGTTCTTCGTGATTTTCCTAAATCGCTTCATGCAAATGCAGGGATGGTTCCTTTGAAACGGCAAAGCCGATTTCCTTCCGCACCCTTCCCTCATCCAATGGGACCAATGACGTCGTTGTTTGGTCCCGTTCCCCAAATCAACGAACCAACCAACATCTACAGGCATTCAAAAACGCAGTCTCTTTCTGCCCAGGAGATTCACACTGGCTATTGACACGTTAGCCTCTGTGTACACCAAAAATTTATATTCCGTGCACTTTGCTTTGCCTAGGAAACAACTTCTCTGCACACGTTTATGCAGTTTCGAGTTCCACTGAGAATGCCGTCCAACGACCGATTATTAGGACGTTGCATATCTGTTGCTTTCTTCCGACAATAATGCACTTTATGGCCAACCTACCCAATATCATAACATTTGGGCTGACGACATTGCTTCCTGATGTGATCCTTATGGCCGCATGTAAAACAATTCACTTCGGAAGAAAGAACACCGCGATCTCTCTGTCTTCGTGTGGCAATATCGATCTCCTCCAGTTGCGTAACAATCCTAATAGCAGCGAATAAGTCCCTTGTGTTCTCCATTCTGACTCTTCTTGACGTATTAGCAGCAATACCTCTTAGAAACAAATCCAGAGACCTATTCTCTGCCTCACACAGTATCACTCTGTCCGTCTCCACAATCTGTGTCATTTCGTCCATTTGCGAGTTCAGTTTCCTAATTCTGTCAGAGGATTCCGCCGATTCGCCGTACTTCTGCGATAGTCCGCTGAGCTTTTCCCTAAACAATATCGCGCTGTTCTGTTTCGGATAGCGCTGTATTACACAGTCAGCCAGTTGATCAAACCTTTCGGCCTTGCAACATCGTGCTATGCAACATACGTTTTCGCCTCATCCACTAATCTTAATTTAGCCATATTAAAGGATGTTTGCTCCGACGATTTTCCCAATTTGGCGGCAGCCTTCACGTCAGTAATAAAAATACATACATACTCGATTGCTTTTCTCGAAAATGATGTTACGAGGTTAGCTGCTGTGGGTTCAATGGAATGGGCGGGTACAATTAACGCAGTTTTATCTTCAATGAGTCCTTGGCCCCCAACGGCTTCCCATTGTTCTATTCTCCTACGCAATGCTCCTTTGTCTTGCCTCGTTTCGTTGTAGTTTGTAACAATGCAGCTATCAGCCCCTTCAAAACTCCCACCGTTTCATTCAGAGTCGCTGTTTGTGTTTCTGGAATTTGTGTAAACTCCATCAGCTTTTATTCGATAAATGAAGTTAGATAGTTAGTTGGTTGCGTGTTCCATTGGTCAATCGCACAGTACGCTAGCCGTTATGATGTGGACCACGTCAAGTGCACAAGAAATGCACATATGAAACAAGATTTTTTAATATAATATTCCAATACAGAATTAAAGATTAATATTTCTGTTATTTACCCCATTGCCTTAAATGGCACAGAATGCATATACTATATTTATAGATTTATTTATCCATATTCAAGAATTCGTCTGTGGTATAGAAGGAGTTGCCAAGGAGATACGATTTCAATTTATTTTTGAAGCTACTACTGCTGTCTGTCAGACATTTTATTTCATCTGGTAATTTGTCGAAAAATTTTATAGCAGCATATTTTACCCCTTTACGTGCCAAAGATAGGTTAAGTAAAGGATAGTGTAAGACTTTCTTTTTTCTGGTATTATAATCATGTATGTCAGTGGTTTTTTTTTTTTTTAACTGGCCCATGTTGTTGAGAACAGATTTCATTAGTGAGTAAATGTACTGCCAGGCTGTTGTAAGAATTCCCAATCTTTTAAAAAGGTGCCTACAAGTTGTGCGACTGTGAACCCCACACATTATTCTAACCACTTTCTTTTGAGCAGTGAATACTTTTTGTCTAAATGTTGAGTTACCCCAAAATATTATTCTGTATGACATCAGGGAGTGGAAGTATGCTAAGTATGTTAGCTTACTAATTTCATTATCCTCAAAATTGGCAATTATTCTGATTGCAAAAGTTGCTGAACCTAGTCGCTTTAGAAGATCCGAAATATGAATTTTCCAATTAAGATTCTCATCTATATGTACACCAAAAAACTTAGTATGCTCTACCCTGTCTACTGACTTCTGTTGATGTGTTATATTTATTGAAGGAACTGTACTTCTTGAGGCAGAAAATTGGATGTACTGTGTTTTTTTTTTTCAAAGTTTAGAGCAAGCCCATTTGCAGAAAACCAATTAATGACTTTTCCAAATACCTTATTTGTATCATTTTCAATTGGACTTTCTTTTACTGTATTAATAATTATGCATGTATCATCAGCAAACAGTGTCAGTTCAGCTTCCTGTTTCAGATAGGAAGGGAGGTTGTTCACACATATCAAGAATAGAAGGGGACCCATGATTGAACCCTGTGGAACACCTAATGTAATTTCACACAGATGAAGTGTCAAACTTATTTAAATCACTTGACCCATATAAGGAAGCTTTTTCCTTCCAGTTTTGTAGGTATGACTTAAACCACTCATGTGCTATTCCATTTATACCATAGAATTATAATTTCTGTAACATGGTTCACACAATCAAATGCTTTGGACAAGTCACGGAAAATTCCTATTGGTGACATTTTACTATTTAAACTGCACGCACAGTGGGGAAAAAAGGAATTAAAGTGCACTTAATCTTTACACCATATCATGGCCCAACGAGATTCTGTGCACTGGTGTGCTTCGTGACCTACTCTTCAATACGTGCCTACAGGTAGCTGACACAGCTTGAACACAGGACAAGTTATTCCCAGATAAATTACAGTACAGACACCTCACCAGCTTCATGTAAACTTCTCTAGTGTTCCCACAGAAGGTTCCTGTGATCTGACAGACGTCACATTTAACGTACTGTGAAGGTCTCTAGAACTCAACACAGCCATAAGAAAATACAGAAAAATGAAGCAAATATGTCACTCACCACACTGCACTGTTACGAACTTCAACTTGAAGCTGCTGGCCTCGCATCAGAGCTACATACACAGTTGGCTGTGTGTGGGTGTGACATCAGGGGTACACATGTCTACCACTAGCAACAACCACTTGCTGATGTAGTGGTCTGGTCCCATACTCCTACAATCGTCAGGGGAGAGTTGGGCAGGATGTGGTGGTGAGGTCCAAATAACACTGACAGCTCCAAGAAAACATCATTGCCAATATACCGAGCGATGTGGCGCAGTGGTTAGCACACTGGACTCGCATTCGGGAGGACGACGGTTCAATCCCGTCTCCAGCTATCCTGATTTAGGTTTTCCGTGATTTCCCTAAATCGTTTCAGGCAAATGCCGGGATGGTTCCTTTGAAAGGGCACGGCCGATTTCCTTCCCAATCCTTCCCTAAACCGAGCTTACGCTCCGTCTCTAATGACCTCGTTGTCGACGGGACGTTAAACACTAACCACCACCACACATCATTGCCAATAATACATTTATTAGGCGGAAATACATGTTGTGTTACAAAGCGGCTGTTCCGCAAGCGGGTACGTGGAATAGTGCTGCGTCAGCAGTGGATGGTCGGCTTACCCCGGTCTTGCAAAGCACTGGGTGGCGGGTGCTACGTCACGAGCGGCTGTCAACGGCGGAATCAGGCTCCCTCCAGCTCTGCATATCGACCTCGAAAGTGCTCTCGTGGATGTCGAAGATTTGCACTCGGAAGTCTCGCAGCACATCCAGCTGCACTACTCGCTGGCCCTCATGGCTCAAATGGCTCTGAGCACTATGGGACTTAACATCTGAGGTCATCAGTCCCCTAGAACTTAGAACTACTTAAACCTAACCAACCTAAGGACACCACACACATCCATGCCCCATGCAGGATTCGAACCTGCGACCGTAGCGGTCACGCGGTTCCAGACGCGCCTAGAACCGCAAGGCCACACCGACCAGCGGGCCCTCATGAATCAGCTCTTAGCCCCTGCTTAGGAAACTGAAGCCAGCAGAATCGGTGTTTGCCACAGAAATGGAATGAGCTGTAGTGGTGACCACCCACTTGAAAGTGGAGGACGGACAGCAAACAGGTCATGCAGGTTCCATAGACGCTCTTAGACAGCCAGAGGGTCGACCTCAATAGCCTCTCCTCTCAAAGGATAGCTGCAACTAACACAAGGGCTGAGACTACGCACTGTGCAGTCGGCAGTCAGCACTCATCAATCAGCAATGAGGCATTTGTTAAGAAGGGTTGGGTATTGCCACTGGCGCTTCTCGTGCATTCTGCGATAGTGATGATTATGACATCATGTGTCTTAGTTTTTTCTCGCTGTCTTCACCTTTCAGAGGCTCTTTTCTGCTGGACTGGCACCTGAATACACTACTGGCCATTAAAATTGCTACACCAAGAAGAAATGTAGATGATAAACGGGTATTCCTTTGACAAATATATTACGAGGTGTGGCTAGAAAAAAACCGGACTAGTACCGGTGAAACAATAAAACGAATGCAATAAGGCTGAAAGTCGCGTGGCCTGTCACGTGACTCTCGCTCCGCCTACTGCTCGAGTTTCATCTGCCTCCTGCACTCAGTCTGCCCGTGGCGTCTGTTTTAAGTAGTTGACGTTTTGTCTGTGCGTCGGAAAATGTTGAGTGTACAGAAATAACAGCGTGTTAACATCAAATTTTGTTTCAAACTAGGAAAATCTGCAAGTGAAACGTTTGTAATGTTACAACAAGTGTACGGCGATGATTGTTTATCGCGAACACAAGTATTTGAGCGGTTTAAACGATTTAAAGATGGCCGCGAAGACACCAGTGATGACACTCGCACTGGCAGACCATTGTCAGCAAAAACTGATGCAAACATTGAAAAAATCGGTAAACTTGTTCGACAAGATCGCCGTTTAACAATCAGAGCAGTGTCTGAGTTAACAGGAGTTGACAAGGAAAGTGTCGAACAAGTTTACCGATTTTTTCAATGTTTGCATCAGTTTTTGCTGACAATGTTCTGCCAGTGCGAGTGTCATCACTGGTGTCTTCGCGGCCATCTTTAAATCGTTTAAACCACTCAAACACTTGTGTTCGCGATAAACAATCATCGCCGTACACTTGTTGTAACATTACAAACGTTTCACTTGCAGATTTTCCTAGTTTGAAACAAAATTTGATGTTAACACGCTGTTATTTCTGTACACTCAACATTTTCCGACGCACAGACAAAACGTCAACTACTTAAAACAGACGCCACGGGCAGACTGAGTGCAGGAGGCAGATGAAACTCGAGCAGCAGGTGGAGCGAGAGTCACGTGACAGGCCACGCGACTTTCAGCCTTATTGCATTCGTTTTATTGTTTCACCAGTACTAGTCCGGTTTTTTTCTAGCCACACCTCGTATACTAGAACTGACATGTGATTACATTTTCACGCAATTTGGGTGCATACATCCTGAGAAATCAGTACCCAGAACAACCACCTCTGGCCGTAATAACGGCCTTGATACGTCTGCGCATTGAGACAAACAGAGCTTGGGTGGCGTGTACAGGTACAGCTTCCCATGCAGCTTCAACACGATAACACAGTTCATCAACAGTAGTGACAGGCATATTGTGACGAGCCAGTTGCTCGGCCACCATTGACCAGACGTTTTCAATTGGTGAGAGATCTGGAGAATGTGTTGGCCAGGGCAGCAGTCGAACATTTTCTGTATTCAGAAAGCCCCGTAGAGGGCCTGCAACATGCGGTCGTGCATTATCCTGCTGAAATGTAGGGTTTCGCAGGGATCGAATGAAGGGTAGAGCCATGGGTCTTAACATATCTGAAATGTAACGTCCACTGTTCAAAGTGCCGTCAATGCGAACAAGAGGTGACCGAGACGTGTAACTAATGGCACCCCATACCATCACGCCGGGTGATACGCCAGTATGGCGATGACGAATACACGCTTCCAATGTGCGTTCACCGCGATGTCGCCAAACACGGATGCGACCATCATGATGCTGTTAACACAACCTGGATTCATCCGAAAAAATGACGTTTTGCCATTCGTGCATCCAGGTTCGTCGTTGCGTACACCATCGCAGACGCTCCTGTCTGTGATGCAGCGTCAAGGGTAACCGCAGCCATGGTCTCCGAGCTGATAGTCCATGCTGCTGCAAACGTCGTCGAACTGTTCGTGCAGATGGTTGTTGTCTTGCAAACGTCCCCATCTATTGACTCAGGGATCGAGACGTGGCTGCACGATTAGTTACAGCCATGCAGATAAGATGCCTGTCATCTCTACTGCTAGTGATACGAGGCCGTTGGGATCCAGTACGGCGTTCCGTATTACCCTCCTGAAACCACCGATTCCATATTCTACTAACAGTCATTGGATCTCGACCAACGCGAGCAGCATTGTCGCGATACGATAAACCGCAATCGCGATAGGCTACAATCCGACCTTTATCAAAGTCGGAAACTTGATGGGACGCATTTCTACTCCTTACAGGAGGCTTCATAACAACGTTTCACCACGAAACGCCGGTCAACTGCTGTTTGTGTATGAGAAATCGGAGGAAACCTTCTTGATGTCAGCACGTTGTAGGTGTCGCCACCGACGCCAACCTTGTGTGAATACTCTGAAAAGCTATTAAATTGCATATTACAGCATCTTGTTCCTGTCAAATTTGGCGTCTGTAGCACGTCATCTTCGTCGTGTAGCAATTTTAATGACCAGTAGTGTACTTAAGATACGACGTTAACTCTATACCCTCCGACTACACTGTGGAGGTGCAAAACAGATTTAATGTATTAGAGCTGGAGGACAAAAGCTCACAAGAGATGTGGACAGGACTGTCTAATACTGTCAAGGATGCCGCAGAGATACACTTTCCCAAGAAAAGGAAGAAGGCTAGATGGCTATCAGTTGAGGCACTGCAAGTTGCAGAAGAACGAAGGAAACCAAAAATCAAGGGAGGTAGATCAGCTATGTTTGAATTAAATAAAGATTTTCAGAAAGTAGGTAGAAGAGATGAAAATATATTCTTTAATGAACAGTGCAAGGAAGTTGAAGATAGTGACGGAATTGGGAAGACAAGAGATATTTAAAAGAAAATTAGAGAAATTAATGGAAAATTCCAGGCAAAAATTGGAATGATAAAAGATAGAAACGGGAAAGATCTGAGTGAAGCAGAGGATGTCAAGGAAAGATGGGCAGAATATGTAGAAAACCTATACAAGAAGGAACTGCATAATGACAGGGCTCCTATTGCTGATGTTAATGTTAATTTAGAACTAGAGCCATATATTTTGGAGTGGGCCCTTGAAAATATGGGTGATAACAAAACTAGTGGACATGATGAAATACCAGCAGAATTGTTTAAAGTCACTGGAAAGGATGCAGTGAAAGTGCTGCACTCAATATGTCAAAAAATATGGATCACGAAGCAGTGACCAGAAGACTGGAAAATATCAGTATTCATCCCCATTCCAAAGAAGAGATGTTCTAAAGAATGCTCAGATTACCGAATAATCGCACTTATCTCACATGCTAGCAAAGTCATGTTGAAAGTCTTACAAAATAGACTTCACCAATATCTAGATCGAGAGCTACCAGAAGAACAAGCTGGATTCAGGAAAGGAAGAGGAACTAGAGATCAAATTGCTAACATTCGGTGGATTATGGAAAAAGCAAGAGAATTCCAGAGAGATGTGTACCTCTGCTTTATTGGCTACGCCAAAGCCTTTGACTGCATCTATCACAACAAATTATGGAACGTACTGAAAAACATGGGAGTACCAGATCACCACATTCATCTGATCCGGAGTTTATACCTTGACCAAGAAGCCACGGTGAGAACTATGTATGGAACAACGAAATGGATAAAGATTCAGAAAGGGGTCCGGCAAGGCTGCATACTGTCACCGTACTTATTCAATCTGTATGCAGAACATGTTATGAGGAATGCGAGGCTAGATGAAGGAGAAACAGGAATTAAAATAGATGTAATAAATGTAAACAACCTCAGGTAAGCGGATGATACGATCCTGTTGGCAGAAAGTGAAGAAGAATTGAGAACACTCTTGCTGAAGGTGAAAGACGAAAGTGAATAGACCGGTCTTAGGCTGAATGTGAATAAAACGAAAATTATGGCAACTACACTTACCAATTCGTGGGATATAGCAGGAGAAACCATGGAGGTAGTGACCACATTCAGTTATTTCGGTTCCCAGATCTCTGCTGATGGCGACTGCAGCCACGAAATCCGGAGACGCCTGTTGCTCGGTAGACAGGCGATGTCAAACCTTGACAAGGTTATGAGGTCCAGAGATATAACACTAGCAACAAAGATCCATATTGTGAGGGCTATGGTCTTTCCAGTTGTGATGTATGGTGAGACCTAGACGATTAGAAAGGCTGAACGGCGAAGAATTGACTCCTTCGAATTCTGGTGTTGGAGGAAACTTCTTACGAGTTCCATGGACTGCAAAGACAACCAACAGATCAATATTGGAGCAAATAAAACCAGATTTCTCCCTGGAAGGTCTAATGTTAAAACAAAAGCTGACCTACTTTGGACACACAATGCGAAGGCATGCCTCGCTGGAAAAAACATTAATACTGGGGAAGATCGAAGGAACTAGAAGAAGAGGACGTCAGAGGATGAGACGGATCGATGGCATCACAGAAGCAATGTGTTCCAACCTGGAAGGTCTACGGGAGAAAGTGCAAGACAGGAAAAAGTGGCGTGATTTGGTTGATGGGGTCACGAAGAGTGGGAACCGACTAAACGAACAGAGAGAGAGAGAGAGTACTTACTATTGCATAGTACCGACCCTTCCTTGCGAAACTCTGCTAGAATGACAGTATCTCTCGGCTTCCATGATGTCGTTATGTTTCCCTGGCGGTCCTAGACGCAGCCGGCCGGTGTGGCCGAGCGGTTCTAGGCGCTACAGTCTGGAACCGCGCGACCGCTACGGTCGCAGGTTCGAATCCTGCCTCGGGCATGAATGTGTGTGATGTCCTTAGGTTAGTTAGGTTTAAGTAGTTCTAAGTTCTAGGGGACTGATGACCTCAGATGTTAAGTCCCATAGTGCTCAGATCCATTTGAACCATAGACCTAGACGCTCAGTCGCTCCTCCGTACTGCGATAGCTTCCGTTTTTGCCTCAACTTGATCAGCATTTCCCCCTAGCTGTGAGTCTACTGCTCATTGGCACAGGTGGTTCGGCTTTCGGGAGCTGGCACGGTAGGACTTGACGAATTTTTAAGTGTTAGCCAGGAGTATTACGCTGGGGCGTAACACAGCTCTTAATTATGAACATCTTCCTGCTGGTTGGCAATTATGAAAACAACTAGTTATGAAAACACCTAATAACGAAGTTAACGTTTCCTACAAAGGTTGAATTCCAGTGCGACGTATTCCGCGGAATGCATTAACGACAGCGGTGTCATTCCATTGCGACAGTCGCACAATGTCGAGTCTGCATTGAATACTGCTGTGTAATATCTAACAAAGCGCCCAATTACGGCACGTCGTATTCTAAGCTAAGCGAGTAATGAATAGAGACTCACCGGCTTGCGAAAAACGCGTTACGTATACTGTGTTCACGCGGGTCTAGACACACACACAAACAGAGATCACTCTATCGCAAAAAAAAATCCACCTGAAAATTCGAAAATAACCATCACAAAGGCCGCTATTGTTTGGCAGAGCGAGCTGTAAGCGGCTTGTTAAATTCTGTGATCTGTGTGCCAGGGCTTCGTCCATTGTTCAGTGACAGACCAGCGGCGGAAAAGTGAGTCGCGAGCTGCGATGCGGAATACATACGATTCAGAGTTCGCTAATGAAACGTGAATCGTCGGGCTCGGCTATGATTCCGGATCCTAGCGACGATTCAAACACCGCGCACTCAACTTCCGCCAGTGGTTTCGCATCGAAACTACGCGGCGATGACTACAATTAAACGGGCGTCATATGCTGCATTCTGTACGTGAAAAATGTTATACAAATACGAATCTTTTGTAATTAGCTGCTAATTACCTTCATCATTCGGAAGCGCTTTGTTTACTTTTGAAGGCATAGTAATTATTGAAGACTGGAAATGGGAACCGCTGGAAGCGCCACAGTTGCGTATTTTTTTCTTTTTTTCCTTTGTAAACCGATGAATGTTCTATGGCTAATAATGTGAGATAGGCTGGAAGTAGCAGGGAGACCACCTTATAATGTGTGATTGTAATTAGTTATTTACAGAGATCTATTGTAGGCTGTAATTGTATGGCAGCAAAACTCGTAGATATTCTAATGCGTTAATGCGAACCGGTTTACGCTGGAAAAATATTAGTTCCCGCTTTGGCCACAGGGGAAAATCTGGCGCTTTGAATATCTACATCTGCATCTACATCCATACTCCGCAAGACACCCGACGGTGTGTGGCGGAGCGTATCTTAAGTACCTCTACCAGTTCTCCCTTCTATTCCAGTCTCGTATTGTTCGTGGAAAGAAAGATTGTCGGTATGCTACTGTGTGGGCTCTAATCTCTCTGATTTTATCCTCATGGTATCTTCGCGAGATATACGTAGGAAGGAACAATATACTGCTTGACTCCTCGGTGAAGGTATGTTCTCGAAACTTCAACAAAAGCCTGTACCGACCTACTGAGCGTCTCTCTTGCAGAGTCTTCCACTGGAGTTTATCCATCATCTCCGTAACGCTTTCGTGATTACTAAATGATCCTGTAACGAAGCGCGCTGCTCTCCGTTGGATCTTCTCTATCTCTTCTATCAACCTTATCTGGTACGGATCCCACACCCGTAAGCAGTATTCAAGCAGTGGGCGAACAAGTGTACCGTTACCTACTCCCTTTGTTTTCGGACTGCATTTCCTTAGGATTCTACCAATGAATCTCAGTCTGGCATCTGCTTTACCGACGATTAATTTTATATGGCCATTCCATTTTAAATCACTCCTAATGTCTACTCCCAGATAGTTTGTGGAATTAACTGCTTCAAGTTGCTGACCTGCTATATTGTAGCTAAATAATAAAGGATCTTTCTTTCTATGTATTCGAAGCACTTTACACTTGTCAACATTGAGATTTAATTGTAATTCCCTGCACCATGCGTCACTTCGTTGCAGATCCTCCTGCATTTCAGTACAACTTTCTATTGTTACAACCTTTCGATATACTACAGCATCATCCGCAAAAAGTCTCAGTGAACTTCTGATGTTATCCACAAGGTCATTTATACATATTGTGAATAGCAGTGGTCCCACGACTCTCCCCTGCGGCACACCTGAAATCACTCTTAATTTGGAAGACTTCTCTCCATTGAGAATGACATGCTGCGTTCTATTATCTAGGAACTCTTCAATCCAATCACACAATTGGTCTGATAGTCCATATGCTCTTACTTTGTTCATTAAACGACTGTGGGGAACTGTATCAAACGCCTTGCGGAAGTCAAGAAACACGGCATCTACCTGGGAACCCATGTCTATGGCCCTGTGGGTCTCGTGGACGAATAGCACGAGCTGGATTTCACACGATCGTCTTTTTCGAAACCCATATACTAATTCCTACAGAGTAGATTTCTAGTCTCCAGAAAAGTCATTATACTCGAACATAATACGTGTTCCAAAATTCTACAACTGATCGACGTTCGAGATATTGCACATCTGTTCGTCGCCCCTTCTTGAAAACGGGGATGACCTGTGCCCTTTTCCAATCTTTTGGAACGCTACGCCCTTCTAGAGATCTACGGTACACCGCTGCAAGAAGGGGGGCAAGTTCCCTCGCGTACTCTGTGTAAAATCGAACTGGTATCCCATCAGGTCCAGCGACCTTTCCTCTTTTGACCAATTTTAATTGTTTTTCTATACCTCTGTCATCTATTTCGATATCTGCCATTTTGTCATCTGTGCGACAATCTAGAGGAGGAACTACAGTGCCGTCTTCCTCTGTGAGACAGCTTTGGAAAAAGACATTTAGTACGTCGGTCTTCAGTCTGTCATCCTCTGTTTCAGTACCATTTTGGTCACAGAGTGTCTGGACATTTTGTTTTGATCCACCTACAGCTTTGACATAAGACCAAAATTTCTTAGGATTTTCTGCCAAGTCAGTACACAGAACTTTACTTTCGAATTCGTTGAACGCCTCTCGCATATTCCTCCTCACACCACATTTCACTTCGTGGTATTTTTGTTTGTCTGCAAGGCTTTGGCTATGTTTATGTTTGCTATGGAGTTCCCTTTGCATTTTTCTAACTCGGTTGTTGTACCACGGTGTCTCTTTTCCATCTGGACGCATGGATATTATTCCATACGTTATGAATTGGGAACGGGACGTGGTAACAAAGACCGGACAAGTGAGAAAGGCATAATGCTGAATTTATTATTAACCGCTACTTACACAATTTGTTAAATATGAACATCGAAGACATCAAAGAGATGATGCATCCCTAAAATGACGTCATCAACCGCTCCTGTATACTGGCGTTTAGATGAAGCAGAAACCAAACGGGTCCCTGGTCAACGTATTCTTTTATATATCCCCAGAACTAAAAGCCACATGGCCTCAGATCAGGTGATCTTGCAGGCCATACATCTAGAAACCCTCTGGAAATACACTCCTGGAAATTGAAATAAGAACACCGTGAATTCATTGTCCCAGGAAGGGGAAACTTTATTGACACATTCCTGGGGTCAGATACATCACATGATCACACTGACAGAACCACAGGCACATAGACACGGGCAACAGAGCATGCACAATGTCGGCACTAGTACAGTGTATATCCACCTTTCGCAGCAATGCAGGCTGCTATTCTCCCATGGAGACGATCGTAGAGATGCTGGATGTAGTCCTGTGGAACGGCTTGCCATGCCATTTCCACCTGGCGCCTCAGTTGGACCAGCGTTCGTGCTGGACGTGCAGACCGCGTGAGACGACGCTTCATCCAGTCCCAAACATGCTCAATGGGGGACAGATCCGGAGATCTTGCTGGACAGGGTAGTTGACTTACACCTTCTAGAGCACGTTGGGTGGCACGGGATACATGCGGACGTGCATTGTCCTGTTGGAACAGCAAGTTCCCTTGCCGGTCTAGGAATGGTAGAACGATGGGTTCGATGACGGTTTGAATGTACCGTGCACTATTCAGTGTCCCCTCGACGATCACCAGTGGTGTACGGACAGTGTAGGAGATCGCTCCCCACACCATGATGCCGGGTGTTGGCCCTGTGTGCCTCGGTCGTATGCAGTCCTGATTGTGGCGCTCACCTGCACGGCGCCAAACACGCATACGACCATCATTGGCACCAAGGCAGAAGCGACTCTCATCGCTGAAGACGACACGTCTCCATTCGTCCCTCCATTCACGCCTGTCGCGACACCACTGGAGGCGGGCTGCACGATGTTGGGGCGTGAGCGGAAGACGGCCTAACGGTGTGCGGGACCGTAGCCCAGCTTCATGGAGACGGTTGCGAATGGTCCTCGCCGATACCCCAGGAGCAACAGTGTCCCTAATTTGCTGGGAAGTGGCGGTGCGGACCCCTACGGCACTGCGTAGGATCCTACGGTCTTGGCGTGCATCCGTGCGTCGCTGCGGTCCGGTCCCAGGTCGACGGGCACGTGCACCTTCCGCCGACCACTGGCGACAACATCGATGTACTGTGGAGACCTCACGCCCCACGTGTTGAGCAATTCGGCGGTACGTCCACCCGGCCTCCCGCATGCCCACTATACGCCCTCGCTCAAAGTCCGTCAACTGCACATACGGTTCACGTCCACGCTGTCGCGGCATGCTACCAGTGTTAAAGACTGCGATGGAGCTCCGTATGCCACGGCAAACTGGCTGACACTGACGGCGGCGGTGCACAAATGCTGCGCAGCTAGCGCCATTCGACGGCCAACACCGCGGTTCCTGGTGTGTCCGCTGTGCCGTGCGTGTGATCATTGCTTGTACAGCCCTCTCGCAGTGTCCGGAGCAAGTATGGTGGGTCTGACACACCGGTGTCAATGTGTTCTTTTTTCCATTTCCAGGAGTGTAATACAATTGTGGCAGATTGCATTAATCAGGTTGTTCTCTGGGCGAGCATCTCGCATGAAACCAAGCGTCTCCGCAAGGTAGCGTTCCTCCGAAGCAGGAATCACATGCTGTACAGAGAGGTCTCGATAGCGTGAAGACGTTCCGCTACAGCTGACTGGCCCTCCGGGTGTATTCTGTTCAAAGACCAACGGACTGAGACTAGAGGTACTTGTGGATCCACGCCTCACAGCCATATATGGGCGAGTGCAGTGGCTCGTAGTGGACAACACACGATATAACAGTACCACAAATTCTGCAGTTCTGTGAGTTCACCACACCCTGTAGAGTAAAGTCTCGTGACTCAAAAGAATGTTGCCCAGCCACTTGTCATCAACTTCATCCGTGCCAGAAACCTAAGAGCGAATTCAGTACATCGCAGCAGATCATGAGGTTTCATTTGTGAAATCATTTGGATCTTGCACGGGTACCAGTGTAATACTGGCCCCAAAACTGCCCCTGCTGCTGACCGTGTGATGGACAGTTCTCGTGACAGTGCACGGCCACCAACACTAGCCGGATCACGTGCTGTAGGGTCAGTTACAGCAACAGCAATCTCGTCAATATCTTCCACCGGGATAGAAAGCCTTTCTCGTCACTGCTGCCAATACAAAGCTCACCTGTGTCTTCGAATTTCATTACGATCTTCTTTAAACCGTTTACTGGCGTCGGGCCTCTCCTTACACATTTCAGTCGGCAATATTCTCTCAATGTAGCACAGTTAGAGGCAAAGGTGGAAAAATGGGCCCCTGCTGATATTATGGGCCCCCTACATATTTGGAAGTACAGGCCATGAATTCTAGCGGAGAGCACATGAACTGCTAGAACTAGTTGCCAAACTTCACTGTAGAGTGTGCATACGTAGTAGCTGTCAAGGTTTGTGAGTAGTTGTGCTGTGAATTTTTTCGCTGTCATCAAAAGTGTCAAGGTACGTATTTGGCTTGTTGTTGGGATGCCGTTTCACATTAATTAACGTCGGTTGCGAACCAAACTAACCGTAGGCAAAATCGTTTTTCCCAAGATGTCGAGGGTAGATATATGGGCCCCTTTTGCTGCTGGTATTATGGGCACCGTAAAATCAATCAGATTTTATGGGACCATTTACAAATATTGCTACTCTTTATGTTTCAGATGCCTCGAAGACATCTTGTACCACCAAAAAAGTCGAAACGGCAATCGTGGGACAAAGCAAATATGTCAAATGCTATTGTAGCTATTAAAGAGAAAAAAATTGGGTTGAAAAAAGCGGTTAAAGTGTACTCTGTCCCTCGTTCTACGCTCCAAAGGCTTTCACGAATCGATAAACCAGTCGAAGAAATAGTTAATATTAAACTGGGCCGTCCACCGGTTTTACCACAGGGACTTTAGGACGAACTGGTTAAATATCCTCTCATTATGGAATCCAAATTCTACAGCCTTACCAGAAATGACGTCAGGCGCATGGCCTACCAGCTTTGCACAAGAAATAAAATCCCTCATCCATTTGTAAAGGGCGTAGTTTCTGGTCGAACTTGGTTTGACCATTTTATGTCACGGCATAAAAATATTCTGTCTATTTTGAAGCCATCCGCAACTTCGATTTCACGTGCTAATGAGTTTAATAAACAATCAGTCGACAATTTCTTCAGTTTACTTGAAGCTGCGTTCAGTAACTACAAATATCCTGCAGACAGAGTTTTTAATGTAGACGAATCAAAAAATGGCTCTGAGCACTATAGGACTTAACTTCTGAGGTCACCAATCCCCTAGAACTTAGAACTACTTAAACCTAACTAACCTAAGGACATCACACACATCCATGCTCGAGGCAGGATTCGAGCCTGCGACCGTAGCGGTCGCGCGGTTCCAGACTGTAGCGCCTAGAACCGCTCGACCACCCCAGCCGGCAGACGAGTCAGGTCTTAGTATCATTCAAAGAAAAATTTCTCGTGCCATCGGCCTGAGGGGAAAAAGGCAAGTTGGTGCATTATCTGCAGCTGAAAGAGGATCACTTGTAACGTGTAAAAAGATGCTTATGTGTGTGACTATTGTGAATACACTAGGCGTAGGCTGTGAAAATCATCCCACCAGTAGACTAATTGACAATGTTCAGAGTGAATCTTTCTTACAACACACAAAGATTAAATAAAATTATTTTTTCAAATTTTTGTTTCTTTTTATTTCAAACTACCTTGGGGCCCATATTACCAGCACAAATTCTTGACGCAACAAAATGCAGACTATCAGGAAAAATAAAATTTTGTTTTAACTATTAAAAATTTGAGCCAAAACATGTCGTAACTGTTTGCAGGACATACTAGAGAAATGCTTTATGTTAATTCCAGGTGATTATACTAAAAATAAAAGGTGTTGTATAAAAAAAACAAAGTGGAAGCCCATTTGTCCACCTTTACCTCTATTGTTGCCGTTCGCATACAACAGATTCACTAACAGCGCACGGCCTCTCTTCTCGATAGCCACACTGTTCCCCCCCCCCCCCCCCCCCCCCATTATGGCTTGTCAAATGACAGCGCGGATGTCATACCGTCATACAAACAGTGCGTAGCGCCAAACTTGCGCCTGGTGGAAAAAATTGGAACTATTTTTTTTTCTAGCGTAATTCCGTTACGCATTAACGCATTAGCATATCTACGAAGTTCTCACTGACACAAGATAATCACAGCCCACACTTTAATTGTAACCTACAGGTAGTTCAAAATACCTCCGCTAAATTTAGCAATATGTGGGTTATGTTGTCCTTGAGATGAGCGACGCTGAGTGTGGCCAGTGGCGGTGATAATCATGATTGTTTCTCTCTCGCCTTCTATACTCAACAAGCAGTAGTATATTTTAGTACATTTCAGTTATTTCCGACGTGAATCTTTCGTGTCCAGTTCTCTACGATCAAAAGGAAAGGCAACATTAGAAACGTAGAGAACAATACTGAGATAAGAACTCGAGGAATGCCATATGTAAAAACAGACATCTTTTGCTCAGAAAGAACCACCATAAAATGATACAAGCTGAAATCACTGGAATTCACCAGCGTGTTGTGCAGCACAATGAAATAAAAACAAGTGTCTTGCAGTTTTGTAGTCCATATTGCACGATCTACCTGTCCCGGAAGATATTCCTCGCCTCCCATTAAGTGCTACAAAAAAAAAAAAAAAAAAAAAAAAAAGAAGAAGAAGAACCTATTAGCTATAGTTGATTTCCTTGAAGTGAAATAGTGAGAGCCATAGTATGTTTCCTTGAAGTGAAATATAGGGAATAATTCGCTGTTTTTCTGGGATAAAAAACAAGTAGTTATTCGATACTGTAAGATATATTAGCATATTATATTATATTCTAATCGCTTTTTAGTCCAAAATTATAGAAAACAAACAGAAATTATCTGTATTTCTAGAAGATATGCTGACACTCCTACGAGTACAAACACCTTTCTTCAAACATATTGCGCCACATATTAGGAACATACAAAGACAAAAACAAATAATACACGGAAAGCACATGGTGTAAACCGCCGTGGTGGTTGCAACATATAGCGTGAATTGACTTTCAAAACCTTTTCTTAAGAATTTACTTTATTTACTAGTGATTCATCAAGAACATTAACACATTTAATCACACTATGTGAGCGTGGAAGTAGTTGCCAGGGAGTAACTGATGAAATCAAAATGAAATTGCTTTTAACAAATGGGAATTTTATTCCTAAAAGCTTTTTTTTAAGAAACAGATTTAAAATTACAAGCAGAAAGCACCCTCTAAATATCAAGTTACAATTTATTTAGAGGCAGAAAGAAACAAATTTTTGACTGAATGAGCTTTCGTGCTGAGAACCTTGCCGCTCCCTGTTGACACGGCCGTAGTCACGACCGCTCACAACCACCTCTGAAAGACTACACTGGTGCAAATCTGCAACACACCAGATTACCTTAAAGTAAAAGTTTTAACAAGTCACACAAGCACGCAAACTGTGCACACCGTAGGAGGGATGGAAATGGTACAAAACACTAACATTAAAAGATTAACTTGCCACCGAAGGTGCAACTTGATTTTAACTTCTAAGGAAAGTCTTACGGTGGAAGGCTGGCAACTTTATATACTAAAATGATCATTTAAATAAAAGCCCATAAAATGCAATTTTATACAGGGTGAGTCACCTAACGTGACCGCTGGATATGTTTCGTAAACCACATCAAATACTGACGAACCGATTCCACAGACCGAACGTGAGGAGAGGGGCTAGTGTAATTGTTTAATACAAACCATACAAAATGCACGGAAGTATGTTTTTTAACACAAACCTACGTTTTTTAAAATGGAACAACGTTAGTTTTGTTAGCACATCTGAACATATAAACAAATACGTAATCAGTGCCGTTTGTTGCATTGTAAAATGTTAATTACATCCGGAGATATTGTATCCTAAAGTTGACGCTTGAAACCTCCGCCGTTCAGTTGCGTGTTGTAACAAACACGGGCCACGGTCGGCGAGCAGGATCTGCAGGGTCATGTTTACGATGACGACCGTGTTTACGAGTGTGGCTGCAGTGCACTGTTGTGGTTTGGTCTAGCTGTCGCAGTGTCCGCATCCAGCGCTTGCTGCTATTGTTATTCTGCATTCGTCTCCGCACGCAGACCAACTGTAGTACAACGTGTTACCAGACGTCTGTGATTGTTGTAGGAACTGTGACCATGGTGTATTCGAACTCTGAAAAGGCGGAGATGATACTCATCTATGGCGAGTGTCGACGAAATGCAGCTGAAGCCTGCAGGGTGTATGCAGAACGGTACCCGGACAGAGAGCATCCAACGTGCCGCACATTGCAGAACATCTACCGCCAACTGTATGCAACAGGTATGGTCGTAGCACGTAAACGGGTCCGTAACAGGCCCGTCACAGGAGAAGCGGGTGCAGTTGGTGTGTTAGCTGCTGTTGCCATGAACCCACACATGAGTACACGGGACATTGCGAGAACCGGTGGACTGAGTCAAAGTAGTGTCATGCGCATACTGCATCGTCACCGCTTTCACCCGTTTCATGTGTCGCTACATCAGCAATTACATGGTGATGACTTTAATCATCGAGTGCAGTTCTGTCAATGGGCATTAAAAGAGAATGCGTTGCAGTTCTACCTGTTTACCGATGAAGCGGGTTTCACAAACCACGTGGCAGTGAATCTACGGAACATCCATTACTGGTCCGTGGACAATCATCGCTGGCTCACACAGGTAGAGCGACAGCGACCGTGGACTGTAAAGGTATGGTGCGGAATCATTGGCGACCACCTCATTGGTCCTCACTTCATTGCAGGGGCCCAAACAGCTGCAACATACATCGCGTTTCTACAGAATGATCTGCCAACGTTGCTCGAAAATGTCCCACTGGAAACGCGTCGACGTATGAGGTATCAGCATGATGGTGCACCTGCGCTTTCCGCAATTAACACTAGGCTGACCCTTGACAGGATGTTCGACGGGCGTTTCATAGGACGTGGAGGACGCATAAATTGGCCAGCCCGTTCTCCTGATCTTACACCTCTGGACTTCTTTCTGTGGGGTACGTTAAAGGAGAATGTGTACCGTGATGTGCCTACAACCCCAGAGGATATGAAACAACGTATTGTGGCAGCCTGCGGCGACATTACACCAGACGTACTGCGGCGTGTACGACATTCATTACGCCAGAGATTGCAATTCTGTGTGCAGCAAATGATGGCCACCACATTGAACATCTATTGGCCTGCCATGTCGGGACACACTCTATTCCACTCCGTAATTGAAAACTGAAACCACGTGTGTACGTGTACCTCACCCCTCATGGTAATGTACATGTGCGTCAGTGAAAAAGACCAATAAAAAGGTGTTAGCATGTGGTGGTAAAGTGCTGTTCCAGTCTCTTCTGTACCTAAGGTCCATCATCGTTCCCTTTGGATCCCTACGTAATTCGGTGCTCTCCGATACACCCGATCGAACAGCGGAGGAGTGGTACTCAAGCGTCAACTTTAGGATACAATATCTCCGGATGTAATTAACATTTTACAACGCAACAAGCGGCACTGATTACGTATTTGTTTATATGTTCAGATGTGCTAACAAAACTAACGTGGTTCCATTTAAAAGAACGTAGGTTTGTGTTAAAAAACATACTTCCGTGCATTTTTTTATGGTTATTAATCAATTACACGAGCCCCTCTCCTCACGTTCGGTCTGTGGAATCGATTCGTCAGTATTTGATGTGGTTTACGAAATACATGCAGCGGTAATGTTAGGTTACTCACCCTGTATATAAACCTACAAGGTTGGCCAAACAATTTAAGATGCTCTACACTACACTGGTACCGCCTCTCAAGATGATAGGCAAGATCAAAACATATTTCAGGAATTAGGCCGTTACACTCGAAGCAATAAATTCGTTAACACGCCAAATCCGACAAGCATGACAGAGGCAGCAACTATTTACACGGTAGACCGACAGACAGACAAACAAACACTAACTGCCTAACAAATGCGGACGAGAGACAGAGAGCAAGCTGGGGACGAGAGACTGATCAAGAAAACAAGAAGAATTCAACAAGTGAATGAAACAACATATCACCAATCACTTAACTTCTAATAAACTGCGATTTCTGGAGAAGACCTGGTGCAGCATCCTCAAATCGCTCTCCCAAACCGTTCGCTGCCAGCCGCTCCAACGGACGCAGGAAGGCGCGCCGATCTCCCGTCTCTCCTGGTCCGCACCAACCGACCGACTGGCCGCTGCTCCGTCCACAACTGCTGCTCCGTCGCGACTGCACTGCTGGTGCGTCTCCCACTCACTTCCAGACACACGACGACGTAAATACTGGCTCGGACCCAACCGTGCAGAGGAAACACGCCCACAGGCAAAATGACATCCCTGCGCCAGGAAAGGACCGAGCCAAGCTCCACAAAATGGTAACTGAAGGGGCCCAGAAGCGCTCGGAGAACAGTTACACCACGGCGTGGCAGCTCACACCGGCCAGACCGATGCCGTGGGTTGACTCCTGTTGCTCTCGTGTCGACCGCGAAGCCACTACCCCTCGCTATACGGCGCGGCCCACTGGATTCACGTGGCGACCTCACATGCGATGACGCTTATGACGGACAAGTCATCTTGCGTCTCAGTGCGCGACCGACCAACCGATCGGTCGAACCGCCAATGACCATTGACTGCGCAAACTCGAGCAGACTGGCGACCTAACGCGCCGACTCAGACGCAGGAACTAAGCCCCGACCGGGTGACCACTCGCTGAGTTCTCTTCTTGGCGGAGTGGAAAGAAGCTCATTTTGCCGGCTTTAAAGGTTGATCTGAACGACCGACATACTAGCACTCCGGACGACAGACAGATACTCGCTGCCTCACAACTGCGGACGAGAGACCGACCCAAACTGACCCCAGACTCACTGCCTCACTGGCGAGCTCATAGCGCCCCTTAAATGCACGTGAACAGGGAACATTTCCCCTTTCCCACCAGAGGGAGACACAAAAGCCGCGATTGCCACAGCGGCGCCACCGCCAGAAACGGAGGGCGACTGCTTCACAGTACGCGCTACGGCGCGCTCTTCAAAACAGCAATTGTTGGGTTGGGTTGGGTTGTTTGGGGAAGGAGACCAGACAGCGAGGTCATCGGTCTCATTGGATTAGGGAAGGAAGTCGGCCGTGCCCTTTCAAAGGAACCATCCCGGCATCTGCCTGGAGCGATTTAGGGAAATCACGGAAAACCTAAATCAGGATGGCCGGACGCGGGATTGAACCGTCGTCCTCCCGAATGCGAGTCCAGTGTCTAACCACTGCGCCACCTCGCTCGGCCAGCAATTGTTATCACGGCTCAGTTGCCTAATGTTGGCTCCACAGTCGAATTCTCACGCCTACAAATGATTAAGATAAACCTGTCATTGAGAACCTACACCTATGGATTTCTGTAAAACGAAGTATAATGTTGTGATTTCACTTCACTTCAGTTTAGCACATCAAACCAATCATTCCTATCGGGACGCTACTGTGATGAATCACAAGGTGGATACCGTAAATTGTTTATTTTCAGAGAACATGCAGAGTGCAGGAAAGTGTAGAATGTCAGAATCTACCCTACA
The DNA here is from genome assembly GCF_023898315.1 of Schistocerca nitens. Lineage (NCBI taxonomy): Eukaryota > Metazoa > Arthropoda > Insecta > Orthoptera > Acrididae > Schistocerca > Schistocerca nitens. The sequence goes on from NC_064617.1 coordinate 211,544,969, forward strand.
TGTAACTTAGAGATTGGCAGAACATACGTTCTACTTTCTTTAGACTAGGCTCCCCCGTTAATACACGGACACGAGTTAGCTGATACTGATTAGAGATGAGAAACAGAAGTCCTACATCTTGATTGGCACGTTCATAAAACGCTCAGTGGACAAGCAAATATAACTCAGCATATTTATTGTGTGTGTTTCTGTATCGAGCGAACCAGAGAACGAGTATCACCTATTGAAGTACGGACAGCAGTTGTACTGTACCGATGATCTTTTTGCTGGACGATGGCCGTTCTGCTGATGATGTACGTGGCGCACCTGCAATTCTCTGCCTACACAGTGGACGCAATACGCCGTCGACAAACTCCTAGGGCTGAAATCACCTAAGTACAAGACAGAAAATGAATCAAGATTTCTGTTTGCCCACTAACCAGCCACAGAAATTAGGTTCAATTATCTCCTGTAAAGAAGCATTTCAATGTATGTCACTCTCCACAGAGACCTAAAGAATCGTCACTCGAGTAAACAGAATAACAACTCTGTCACGGGGAAATGACTTCACATGCCGCGCGGTATTAGCCGAGCGGTCTGAGGCGCTGCAGTCATGGACTGTGCAACTGGTCCTGCGGGAGGTTCGAGTTCTCCCTCGGGCATGGGTGTGTGTGTTTGTGCTTAGGATAATTTAAGTAGTGTGTAAGCTTAGGGACTGATGACCTTAGCAGTTAAGTCCCATAAGATTTCACACACATTTGAACATTTGACTTCACATGCTCCGTGTGTCGAAAGCAACAGCTCTCGCCAGTAGTCTCTAGCTGGATGCCAGGAGTGAACTGTTTCGATCGATCCCAGGAGAGATGTGTTCGCCACCGATCCCCTGAGTGAAGTCCTTTCCCAGTCCATAACCCACTCCCTCCTGAACATGTGGCGTGTACACTTGCGCTTGGACGACGAGTCCCAGCAACCATTACAACAGCACTACCTCCCACTACATGGGCTATGACTCTACCAGCCAGTCACCTGAAGCTCATACATCCTTCAGAATATTTTCTGGAAATACTTCGCCAACCATAAACTCGTCTCTGCTTTACAGCATTTTCCGTGAGAGGATTCCTCCGACGTCAGCTGACGACCATCGTTTGTGGCCCTGCACTTTCCTTTGCACTACAAAACTGATGTCTTTTCACCATGTTCCAACATCAATGCTCGTCTCTCCTGTTAGGCTGTTCTGAAATTTTTTCCGTTCCGCCATAGAACAATCTCCCATCCGTTCTGTCTACGCTATGAGGTTTCCGCAGCTTTCAGCATTGTAAACCACTGCCTCCACGTTCTTCTCTCTTTAAAGGCAGTAAGTGTCCAGTCCAGCAGAACACAAGTCTCTTCCGAGCCGCTCTTTAGCTGCTAGGCTGTCTGCAAACTCCTAGGGCTGAAACTATCTCAGTACAAGACAGATGATGACTCAAGACCTCTCTTTGCTCACTATCCAGGAACACGTGGCCCACTTTCTCCTTTCTCTCAGTGTTCAGCTTTCATTAACTCCCAGACATGTAGAACTACAGAAATTGAGATGATTAATAGCCTGATTCTGTATAGTAAACAGCGATCTAATGTGGATATAAATCTGCAGGAACATCGAAAGTATGATGGCAAAGTCTTGTTGCCTTACAGAATATATCTTACAGTCAAATAGTGAGGTTAGTTTATTCCATGAGCTAGAAAAAATAAAATTGCCCATAGCATAGGTGCTGCGAAAGGAGTGAGAAAGACTCACCAGCAATTTCTCCCAAATGTGCCGTCAGGTAATATGGTAGATTCTTCTTTCTTACATTTGTCTCCAACGAAACAACAAAGCAATAAGGCCAGCTGGCTGAAACCGATGCCCTTTGCATACGCAAGCACACTTAGATCTGAAAAAATAAAGATGGGTATCAAGAACAGTAGCGAAATGCATCGGATCAGAATTTGCGACGACACACTAAAAAAAGAAATGAAAGAATTCTCCGGTCTAGCATTTAGGAAGAGTAGCCCCGAGAGGGAGAAGAATTAAGGAAGAACTATGTGCGCTTTGGCGCATCTTTGTTTAGATAACACGAGAAGGTCACAGAAATCCTCAACCAACTCCAGCGGAAGAAGCTACAAGAAAAGGCATTGAGCACCCTGGAATGCCCATGCTCAGACTTTCGTGAACCCTCGGTACAATGCGAGTCCAGAAATGTACCGTTTTCTGCAACATTACCTCACGTAATGACCACGACGATGAAATTCGGATGCGTACGGAGTGAATCGAAAATCTCTCTTCTCGTCGACAACCGTTTTTTGTAGCCCACACACAGTCTGCCACCCAGTGAAGAAAAATGAGGGTGGATATGAAGTAATGTCAAACACAGGTTTTTTAAAGCAAGGAAGATCGCAGTAACAGATAAGGAAGAAGTTTCTGAAGTAGCACTATATGCAAGTGAAATATGCGTAACTGAGGTACGAAATGAAAAAGGTGGCATTTGAAATGTGTTGATACAGAAACGTGTTGTTCGTGAAAAGCACGTTGAAATTTGTCTGTCACATGCACAACTTCCAGTACTAAACATCTGTCGCATGTTGGTAAATAGCAGGCACTCTTCTAAAATGTATTCTGTACCGAGCTATCGATATCTCAAAGCATGATTGTCTTTGACAGGGTCTGTAAGGGCCTAGAGCAAGCAGTTTGCCGAGGCGGCTGCGGTGATCCATAAAAAACGAACGCGCCGTGTGGCTCTTAGAAAACCTTGTGTTTGAAAGAAAAAGCAAGAGTCTAGACGGTCGCTGACGCTTGACATGGACTACTGATAGTAAAGTAGTATTTGAGTACAACTGTAGTTAAAATCTGTGGTACACTCACATACGTCGTGCTACAAATTTGTCCTTATATTGCAAGTCTCGGCGTGGTGATATTATAGTACTTTCAGAACTTTAGACACTGCTTTCTATGGTGAGACGTTACATTGAGATGTCACGTTCGTGGCTTTTTGAGATGGGTGACTTGTGAAGCACGGTACAGAATCGGTTTCTGTTAATCCAGAGGAATATCAGCACATTTGAACTCACACTAGTTTAATGAGCTTCCTTCAGTATACCAAAATATATGAAAAAGACACTCCAGGATGCAGTATTGTAATATAAATGTTGATATCTGAGAGGTAAAGCAAACAAATAACATTTACGTAAACAAGTTATTTTTATATTACACTATACTGAAACATAAATTAACCAACCTATAAATGTGTGTATATGCAGGGGGATTCCGTGATGATGTTACAAACTTTCTGTGATGAAGGAAAAGGATACATGTGATAATTTGAGGTAGGGTCCCTGGTACAGGAAACCAACGAGTCAAAACTTGTAAGCGTAAACTGTTTTGATACTTTGACAGCGAAATACAAGTAATAGTGTTGTTGTGGCCAATATTAAAGGGTAGGCAATTTTCGGAGATGGTTCTATGGACCAAATAAAGAAAAAAATATCTAGTAAACATTTTCTCTAAAACCCATATTTTAATAGCTATGAGCACTTTTTCATCATCGCTACTCTGAAACACATCTCCTCTATCGTAAAAATGGTCATAGCTCTGCAGTTATGCATTTTAGAGCCAATGTTTACAAGATTTTTTTCCTTGTTTTGGTCCATATAACCACCTCTGAAAGTTGTCTTCCCTACAGTCTTAGCAACAATAGCACCAGTACATGCATTCCACTGTCAAAATTATCAGAACGGTTTCCGCTTATAAGTTTCGACTCGTTGGTTTTAGGGACAGAGACACGTACCTCAAATTCCATCATCGTAGAAAGTTTGTAACATCATCACGGAATCACCCTCTGTATACACACATTTGTTCGATTCCCGGCGGGGTCAGGGATTTTCTCTGCCTCGTGATGACTGGGTGTTGTGGGATGTCCTTAGGTTAGTTAGGTTTAAGTAGTTCTAAGTTCTAGGGGACTGATGACCATAGATGTTAAGTCCCATAGTGCTCAGAGCCATTTGAACCATTTTACACACATTTACAGGCGCCGGCGCCTATGAGTTCGACCCTCTGTAGCGTATTTGGATGACATTTCCGGGCATAGATTCCTATTCAAAATATTATGTACTCACTCCTCTTTACAAGTCCTAGAAGTTTGTAACGAGAATTCTCGAACACTCTGGATTACACAAAAATAGAACCATAATTGCAGGATCATTTGAAAATGGCAAAAATTGACGAAATGAACTCGTCAAGAAGGAAGTATAACGAACGAATTAAGTGTCAGTTACAGCAAAAATTTAGAAAAATATATGTAATATGTCCTTCTCCAACCTAACACGCGCTGCGAGTCCATCAGGAAGAAAACTTCTTGATTAAACAAGAAAAAAAGTTCAGATTCATATACTCTGAAGCGCCAAAGAAACTATTATGGGCATGCGTATTCAAATACAGACATATGTAAAGAGGCAGAATAACGGCGCTGCAGTCGGCAATGCCTATGTAAGACATCAATTGTCTGGCGCAGTTGTTAGATCGGTTACTGCTACTGCAATGGTAGGTTATTAAGATTTAAGTGAGTTTGAATGTGGTGTTATAGTCTGTGCACGAGCGATAGGGTACAGCATCTTCGAGGTAGCGATGAAGTCGGGATTTTCCCGTGCGACCATTTCACGAAAGTAGCGTGAATATCAGAAATCCGGTAAAACATCAAATCTCCGACATCACTGCGGCCGGAGAAAGATCCTGCAAGGAAGGGACAAACGACGACTGAAGAGAAACGTTCAATGTGACAGAAGTGCATTCCTTCCGCAAATTGCTGCAGATTTCAATGCTAGTCCATCAACAAGTGTCAGCGTGCGAACATAATCGATTTGGGCTTTCGAAGCCCAAGGCCCACTTGTGTACCATTAATGACTGCACGACTCAAATCTTTACGCCTCACTGGGCCCTTCAATACGGATATTGGGCTGTTGATGACTGCAAAGGTGTTGTCTGGTCGGACGAGTCTCATTTCAAATTGTATCGAGCGGATGGACGTGTACGGATATGGATACAACCTCATGAATCAGTCTCTGTGAGTGTTCAGATCTTTGTTAAACAGAAAGGCTTGACTAAAATACGGGGAAAACATGCCCACCGCACGTAATTGGGCTGAACGTCAAGTAACGTACATATTGTAAATGTTAGATCGTGTGCCATCAGAACTTAATACGTATGTGGAAGTCAGTTAAATGTGTATTCTTGCCCATTATTATTACCTTGCGCAAAAGTAAGCTACCCCTATTCCTCACTGATCATTTTCGTCTATAGCCTTTGTAGTTCAAAAGGCTCTGAGCACTATAGGACTTAACATGTGAGGTCATCAGTCCCCTAGAATTTAGAACTACTGAAACCTAACTAACCTAAGACCATCACACAGATCCATGCCCGAGGCAGGACTCGAACGTGAGACCGTAGCAGCAGCGCGGTTGCGGACTGAAGCGCCAGAACCGCTCGGTCACAGCGGCCGGTCATATTGTAGTCAGATATTTTTCGTGGGTCTAAACTTTATATATTACACGGCACTCTCAGTACACGACATATTACAGAATACATATTTGCATGTAATCCTACATAAAATAAATGACAGGGAGCAGCTTACAACGTAATTAACGGGTGCTAGACACACAAAGCGAGGAAAGAAGTTGATGGAAATACATTACCGAGAGAAGGGACAGATCAACGAGTTCAGAAATACCTAACTTGGAGATGGAAAAATATAAAATTGAAGGGACACAGAAAGACTATAATATGCGAAGGATGGTTATCGGCTATGTGGGATGTTGTAAACGCACAGAGAAGAGTAAATTTTTATAAGTGAGGTGGGTACAACACAAAACCAGCTGAGAATTGCTCAGTTTCTCATCTACCGTTCACATTTTAAGTGCACCGTGAACAAGGATCTGTAAGTGCTCTTAATTTGTACCTGGCCTGCCTGCTGTTTCTTTTCATACCTTGATACTGATTTCTCGTGATCATATGCTCAGGCAGTAGTTGAACTGTTCTTACCTACGTGATGGTGGGCCAGTTGCTTCATATGGCTGGAATTCATGACTTTAGCATCTGCAGCATCAGCTTAATCTGTAATAAACTACACTGGTCGTAAAAAATCGCAACACCAAAAAAAAGTTAATGTAAAGTAATGGAATTGTGTGAATATGTTTGTTTAGCTAACATATTAAAATTTTAAGATGACTAGTTAATATAAACTCGAGATAAATCATTGAAATAGTGAAATGCTGGTACATTAACAACCGGTGTAACTCCAGAATGTTAAACGCAAGCATGCAATCGTGTTCGAGTTATGTTGACAAGTGCCGGATGTCAGCTTCTGGGGTGCCTGTTTCACTTGGTCGGTCAGTACAGGGACGCTTAAAGCAGGTTCCGGGTGACGGTGGAACTGTCGTCAGATGACGAATATGTGCTCGACTGGAGATAGATCTGGTGATCAAGAAGGCCAATGCAACATATCAACAGTCTGCAGCGCACGTTGGGTTACAACAGCGATATGTGGGCGAGCGTTCTGGAATGCTATTCGCGAATGGCGACACAACAGATCGAATCATCAGACTGAAGTACGATTTTGCAGCCAGTGTACATGGAATAAGAACGAGAGTACTCCTACTATGTAACGAAAATGCAACCCAGACCATAACTCCAGGTGTAGGTCTAGTGTGTCTGGGTCCCAGGCAAGTCAGTTGCAGACGCTTATCTGGAAGCCGCCTAACCAACACACGGCCACCAGTGGCACCAAGGCAGAACCGGCATTCATCAGAAAACACGGGAGACCTCCACCGTGCCCTCAAATGAGCTCTCGCTCAATACTACTGACGTTCCGAACGGCGGTGGTATGGGGTCAGTGGAATGCACGCTATAGAGCGACTGGCTCGGAGCTGTCCTTGCAACAACCAATTTGTAACAGTTCGTTGTGTCACTGTGGTGCTAACTGCCGCTCAAATTTCTGCTGCAGATGCAGTACGACGTGCCAGAGACATACACCGAACATGAAGATCTTTCCTCTCGATAATGCCACGTGACGGCCGGAGCCCGGTCTTCTTGCGACCGTACGTTCACGTGACCACCGCTGCTAGCAATCATGTACAGTGGCTACATTCCCGACAAGTCTTTCTGCAGTATTGCGGAAGGAACATCCAGCTTCTCGGCCTCGTTCAAACTCATTTAGGTGCAGGTAATGACGCCTTTGTCACCTTAAAAGCATTCTTGAATAACATTAACTCACCAGACTGACCGTAATATTAATTGGATTTCGGATGCCCTGTATATAAAATATTCGTAGTGAAAGAGAAGAACAGCCAGCGAACTGTAGATGGTAAAATGTTACGCATCAGAGCGCAAATGTTGGGAAAAGAAATATTTTTATAATGTGCGTCCACACAAAGACGCGAGTCCAGCATTAACTGCTTCAAATAAACACTATGACCCGCCGAGCGCAGATATGCAAGTAATTGCCTCAGTGCTCGATCCTAATAAGATACGAAACATATGAGTCCTAAAAATTTTGTCTTTTGTTATGAATAGCTCTAGAGACTTCGTTACCTTTTACTGTTTCGAAGCTGACGTGTTAAGAAGTGCACTCTAGCATCGCTACAAGTTTTATATAATATTTGTGTACAAGAATATGAAAAATCCACGCGCACGCAAGGCGAATTAATTTTGAGAAAATATTGGCCATACAAGAAAGGACATTGCCGTAGCACAGAATGTGCGTAAGAAGTGCAAAATGTAAGTTTTATGTTCCATGGTTATTTGTTCATGCTTAGTGCTATGGATTATTTCAGAATATACTGATGTGTTATAATGAAATCCCTTTTTTAATTCTTTTTTTTTGAGTAAACTCAGTGTTTTTCCGCTGCATGCATACTATGTTACAGGGCAGCTCTTTACAGCGGTATATTGATTCTTTTCGGGAGGCTACTAATACATTCAATCGCAGATTTGATAACCATTACCATAACCCCCTTTCCTTCATCCATTTCCCTTTCAATATTCAGTTAGGTCCCTTAGGCATTTGTATCGAAAAATCAGGTTGCATGAAGCCAATCCAGGTTAAATGTAAGGTTCAAACTATCTTCGCGTAATCAAACACTATTCCTCCTGGACGCAATCGAGAACCAACGCAACACAGTTCACAAAATCTGCTCTCTCTCTCTCTCTCCAACCTGCACCAAAATCGGTAAATAAATTACAGTGAGTGCAAGATCTAGTATAATTACTATCGTCATACCACACTGTATACCTCCATTCCCCCCCCCCTCCCCCCACTCCCGATCTGAATTTACAGGAATTAGGTGACTTGTCTATGTAGATGCGATGCCGATTTCCTCCAGCAACCTGCCAAGATCTCACTGCTTTCATGCCACGACGAGTCGCCGCTGTTGTCCGTGCCAAAGATGGACATACCGGCTATTATGTACGTGGTTGTAATGTCCTGGCTGATCTGTGTACCCAAGTCGGCCAAAGTCAGCGGAAGTTGTGACAGCTGTGAGCCACACCTTGCTTTTCTCTTTTCGCATTCTATTCTCATAATCAGTCAAGACATCATCTTCTAAAGACTAAGCCTTGTCGTTACGATCCCTCTGCTCTATTTTGTGCTTTCCTTCCCATTTTTTGATCATTTTGACATTTTATTACCTCCATTACATCTACTTTCTTTTCGTGTTAGACTTCGTTTTTGTTTTCTAATTAAGTATAAATAAGTAGCCGAAAGTTTACTTTTCCTGTTTTTAATAGTTATTTTGAAGTTTATTTGTTCATTAATTTCTTTGAAAACATCTTCACCGGATTTTTATTGTATCCCTCTTGACCTTGTCAGGCTTGTCGACGGTCGTATTTCCTTCGCTTCTTAGTACTTTCTGACCGTCTTCAACGGACTCCAACTTTTATGTAAAACAGAAGCACACTCCTAATGGACGTATTCACAAATTGTTTTCCTTCTTTTCTGTACTAAATGAGTTGGTTACTCATAGCAATATTTTTTATTAACTTTCTCTTTGGTTTCAAGCAGAGCAAATTTCACCTGATATAAACAGCAGTCTTCTTTAATTTTAAGCTAGTTTTGGTCTTGCAATTCTTTTTACGATTTATTCTGTAATTAATGTGACAAAATAAAAAAACTTATCATTAATTTCTATTTTACTTTTCAATTTTGATGCAGCCAAATTAAATGGCCTTATCAAGTAATAAAAACATACGTTATGTGGGAAACCACACGCCTACACCACTGTGCAACGCATAGCACGATAAGAAAGTGTTTAACAGGTGCCTGGGGTGTGAAGAATTGATTAGATCGATCTAAAATGCAGAGTATGGTAAAGATACCAACTTAAATGACTTCAAGGAAGTGCATAGAGTCATGAGTCGCTTATTGCCAACAAATTTCGCTGGAATGCTGAGGCTTATCATATGTACATCTGCTAACATTATTGGTGCGGTATGTATGCAAGTGGACGAATTAGACTGAAACTACTATCATTAAAAGTTCATTCCAAATGAAGAAAGCTTAGAGCGATCACATAAATAGTTTATGTGATCGCTCTAAGCTTGTGGCTACAGCTTGATACTAGTGCCTACCAATTTTAATTGTATATTACAGCACTGAGGATGGTCACTAAGTGACCGAAAATCGATTTTGCAGACAATAAAACAACAAATTACGGCCAATGCTGAATTTCCTTCCAATTTCTTGGATGTTGTGCTAAAATGATGTAGTAAGCTTTCATATAAAGAAATTATTATTTTAAAACATTTTACTGTAATTAAACAGTCTATATTCCTAAACCACTATCCCAGAATCCTGAACCAGTTGCAGTGCGCTTTTTCTAACGGCTGCCAGGAACAACACAAATTCTATTTTCAATATTTCACGTAATGACTGAGGGAATTTAAAAATTTAAAATGCTTACATAATCTACTAATTAACATCTCGCTGCAGACTGCCAGTAAAAGGCCAGCTATATGGAACCGCTATGTCGATGACACATTTGTGAAGAAGAGCTGAATGTCTTCTTGGTGCATCTCAACAGCATTAACCCGAAGATACAGTTTACGATGGAGAAAGAGAGCAATGGTCAACTCAATTTCCTGGATGTGTCGGTAATTAAACGGGTGTATGGGACGCTGGGCCACAAGTTATATAGAAAGAACACTCACACGGAACGATACCTCCACAAGAAATCAAACCATCATCCTAGGCAAAAAAAAAAAGAGGTGTCATGAAAACCTTGGTCGGCAGAGCCATCAAAATCTGCGAGCCAGCTTACTTACAAGATGAACTAAATCACTTACGGTCAGCCTTCATGAAAAACGGATATACCAGCAAGGAAATTGATCGAGCCCTCCATCAAAGAAGAAAGGAAGCCAGAAGTCCAGAGCAACAACGGTCACCTACTCGAAAAGTTTTCCTACCGTTCACTAATAAAGTCACGGACCGTATCAGGAAACTTCCGGCCAAGTATGGGATCGAAACAATCTTCAGACCCACCAAGAAGATTAAGGAATATTTAAGAACTGCAAAAGACGCCCGACAGACCCTAGCAACACCTGGGGTATACAAAATTCCATGCAGTTGGGGACAAGTATACCGTGTGATCCAAAAGTCAGTATAAATTTGAAAACTGAATAAATCACGGAACAATGTAGATAGAGAGGTACAAATAGACACACATGCTTGGAATGACATGGGGTTTTATTAGAAACACAAAAATACAAAAGTTCAAAAAATGTCCGACAGATGGCGCTTCATCTGATCAGAATAGCAATAACTAGCATAACAAAGTAAGACAAAGCAAAGATGATGTTCTTTACACGAAATGCTCAATATGTCCACCATCGTACCACAACCTCGCTTATATGTTGTGAACAGCACTGTAAAGCACGTCCGGAGTTATGGTGAGGCATTGGCGTCGGATGTTGTCTTTCAGCATCCCTAGAGATGTCGGTCGATCACGATACACTTGCGACTTCAGGTAACCCCAAAGCAATTATCGCACGGACTGAGGTCTGGGGACCTGGGAGGCCGAACATGACGAAAGTGGCGGCTGAGCACACGATCATCACCAAACGACGCGCGCAAGAGGTCTTTCACGCGTCTAGCAATATGGGTGGTTCTAATAAAACCCCATGTCATTCCAAGCATTTGTGTCAATTTTTACGTCTCTATCTCCATTATTCCGTGGTTTATTAAGTTTTCAAACTTATACTGACTTTTTGATCATCCGGTATATTGGAACAACGAAAGGAAGTGCAAACACCCGCTTAGCCGAACATAAAAGAAACTGCCGCTTAGGACTCATCGAAAAATCGGCCGTAGCTGAGCATGTTTTTCAAGATGGGAACCACGAAATTAAATTTAATGAGACAAGCGTTCTAGCACGAACATCCTATTATCATGCGCGCATGTATAGAGAAGCAGTAGAGATTCACAAGCACCATAATAATCTTAATACAAAAGAGGAAGTTTTAAAGTTGGACAAAATATGAATGTCGACGTTGCGCCAGCAGAATGACAATCGATTTCTCTTAATCGAGAATGATGACACCTTCCAAAGATAGGCATACCGTCGGCATCACGTGACGAATGGTGGTGCCCTCTATGCGCTCTGTAAATGCGAGAGTACCTGGATCCTCAGTGGCAGTAGCCGGGCGACCTCAGAAGATGTCTACCGCAAATGGAGACGAAACGTTAGGTGGAAATTATATACATCGACCACGGTCTCTCAGCCCGGAAGTTTCAACTGAAGACAACACCGGCCATGAAAGTCTACATTGTATGATTTCTTCTAGGTTGAAACGTCCCCTTTTTTAAGAATTATACAAGACTGTGCTTTAACTTCAAATGGTTCAAATGGCTCTGAGCACTATGGGACTCAACTGCTGAGGTCATTAGTCCCCTAGGACTTAGAACTAGTTAAACCTAACTAACCTAAGGACATCACAAACATCCATGCCCGAGGCAGGATTCGAACCTGCGACCGTAGCGGTGCTTTAACTGACACACAATATTTTTTTAGCGCAACGCAATCTGACTTTCAATAATCCCTACAAAAGAATGGCCCTGTCTATTATTAACCTATACGTTTCACAAATCACTTACCTCACAAAAATCTTCGTTACTCGAACTACTGCAATACAGCGAGCGCTACTACTGCCAGCTAAATAAAAGATTCAAACTAAGGAAGGCACTAACTACTGATAGGCATAGTTAGCAAATGAAAGATTTTAACAGAGAACAAACACTGTATTTACCTTAATAGCCATATTATATATAGCAGTTCATGACAGTCTTACAAATTTCAAAACTCCGCCATCTCTCTCCCCACATCCATCACTGCTGGCGGCTCACCTCCAACTGCGCAACGCTACGCGCTGTTCACAACCAGCTGCCGCTGCCCAGCACTACAATGGCAGACAACAATGCAAACTGGCCACAGACTGCACACAGCACAGCCAGTGATTTTCGTACAGAGCGCTACGTAACGTTGCCAATAAGAAATCAGAAACAGCCTACTTACAAGGTGCTTAACTGTTTCTGTCAGTGGCTGTACTGTGTTCAGCTGAGATTTCTTGCGGGCCATTCAAACAGCGGAGACTTGCAGCTGAGCCTCGGCAGACTGGCCACAGGTGACGGACGCTCTGTAGCTGACGTCGCCGACGCCTATCATCACCACTTAATGGCGCGCCCGCGATAATCGCCGCCCCTAATGACTCATCGCTGTCGCCGCAAGCAATTACGCGCGACGCGTCGGAGCCATTAACTTCAAAAATACTGTCGGCGGCGCGCATTGTCCGCCGTAATCGGAAATGCTAAGCGTCCGGCGACCGGGCCCGCACACAAATACGGCTCCTCTGCTCCCCTTCGCGCTGGTCCCCAGTGGGCTCTGCCCCGCGTCCCCCGCTGTTGTCGCGATTCGTTACGGCCAAGATGGGAAGGATTCCGCGCACACATGTTGCGGTATTGGGTCTCTGGCCCGGGGTTAGCGGCCTTGTCCGCGGTAATGCGCGCCGCTTGTGGCGCGGGGGGCGGACGCGGCGAATAAATATAGCCAGTTTAGCCACGGGCTGTTAGCGCCGCGCCAACTGCCGAAATATGGCCTGCCGGCAGACGTATCGCGCCTCTTTTGTTCTGCCGCCTTTCCGGTGGCTCTCGGGGCGCAATGACGCGTGAATATTGACGCCCCTTTTGACGCGATTATATGTGTTACATTATGCTGAAGAGATGGAGCGCACAAGGAAGCTGGTGTGCTCCCCGACGTCCAGCGAAGCTGTGATACAACCATTCAGACGAGCTGGTGTTCAAATGGCTCTGAGCATTTCTAAGGTCATAAGTCCCCTAGAACTTAGAACTACTTAAACCTAACTAACCTAAGCATATCACGCACGTCCTTGCCCGAGGCAGGATTCGAACCTGCGACTGTAGCGGTCGTGCGGTTCCGGACTGAAGCGCCTAGAACCGCTCGGCCACAGCGGCCGGCAAGCAGTCCAGAAGGCACAATTAGAGTGTACCCTACTCCATTGACTAATGTAAAAATCTGAAAATGGCTGACAGTATTGCGCCATATGGGCCACGATCTCTAATCTTAGTCTTCTTTGTGTTTCATCACTTTCATCAAACACGTTTTATGTGTGCTACCTCAAAGCTGCTAAAATCATTACAACGCTGCAAAAATATTGGAGAATTTATGTCGTCACCTGGCACAGCTTCAGAATTTAAAATAATTATTCGTTATGTAAGTCACAACACTAACGATGAGTATACTATTTTTTTTTTCTTTATTGCTCATCTAGGAGAAACACATATATGAATGCATGGTGTCTGTTCTTTCGGACATGTCGCAACAGACACCAAGCATTCACACGGCTGTTTCGCCTATATGAGCAATGGATCCACCTTCTTCAGTGCAGATGCACAAATACGCCCGACCTTCTGCGGGAATCTCTGACTTGCGAGTATGGAGGAAATGGATGGTGAAGTTCTGTGAGCTCCTCTCGAGTGCTCAGACCTGTGTGAGACTTTGCGTTGTCATGGAGAAGGACAATTTCGTTTGCATGTTTGTAGCGACAAACGCCTGACGAATTTGTATCTTCGGATTCCTGAGAGCACCACTTCAGAGTCCCAGAAGACCATCGCCATGGCACTGAGAAGGCGGCTTTAAACTTTTTCTTCTAAGGAGAGATGGTGTGGCGCCACTCCGTGGATTGCCGTTTTGTTTACGGTTCGAAGTAATGAACCCATGTTTCATCACCTCTGACGATGTAGGACAAAAAATTCTCGCCATCAGCCTCGTAATGCTCTTTATGATCTTTGTCAGGCGGTAAGGAACCTAGCGGGCAAACATCTTTGAGTACCCCAACTAGTGGACGAATATGTCAACACTACCAAAAGAGACGTGCAGATGTGCAGCGAGGTTTCTGATTGTTTTCCATCAATCACCTATAACGAGAGTGTCAGCACGTTCCAGCACTGCAGGTGTCACAACTGTGTGCGGGAGATCGGACAAGCATGCGCTACCTCCTTGCGTTGATCATAGACGCCCAGCCCACCGACTCGCCGTGCTTTTGTTCACTCCAGGTCTCCGTAGACATTTTACAAGTGCCTAAGAACATCTGCTATTCTCTGGTTTTCCATCAAAAGAATCTCAATGACAGCTCTCTGCATGGAGCTCATTTACATATATTGCCGCTGCCTGTCGGAACTTCACGAAACTATAGGTTTGTAGCGGGAATTTTCCACAATGTCCCACAACAAATTCTGCATATTTTCAACCGAAACTGGCTGAGAAAGAAAATGTATTGCATTACTTACTAGACGCCCTCGTAATTGTTAGTTCCACAAGCTTAGTCACCACAGAAGAGCCAGTCGAACGTGCTCCCAGCTGAAGCAGATCCATGCCCAAACTGATCCCTCCGTCTTTTCGCACAGGCATCGAGTGCCTCCGCCTCAAGAATGCAAGTGAAAAACCAATGCTTTCTGGCATCCCTTCCGCTGGCTGAACACCGCTGAAGGCTCAGGGTCTACCTCTGCATTTACCACTAAAGAATATGCGTCCTCTTGCGAGTCTGCAGACTGTGGCAGAGCAGCAATATCACCTCCTCCCCCCCCCCCCTCCTACAACGCCATTTTCAGACACAGGTAGGCTCCACAGCGACCCAGCAATTGGCCCGAACCAATGTCGCGTGCTTCCCCGTGCTACGCTCTCAGTCCACCTGGTTCCCAAACTGGAAGCCAATCGTAAATCCTCCCTCTCCCTAGTAGTGTGAGGCAATAGAATTTTTGGCAGACGACAGCCTGCTGCCTATCAGCTATGAAACGCCTGTCGAACATCCTGTCAGGGGTCAGCCTAGTGTTAATTGCGGAATGTGCAAGTGCACCACCATGCTGATACCACATACGTCGACGCGTTTCCAGTGGGACATTTTCGAGCAACGTTGGCAGATCATTCTGTAGAAACGCGATGTATGTTGCAGCTGTTTGGGCCCCTGCAATGAAGTGAGGACCAATGAGGTGGTCGCCAATGATTCCGCACCATACCTTTACAGCCCACGGTCGCTGTCGCTCTACCTGTCTGAGCCAGCGAGGATTGTCCACGGACCAGTAATGCATGTTCCGTAAATTCACTGCCCCGTGGTTTGTGAAACCCGCTTCATCGGTAAACAGGTAGAACTGCAACGCATTCTCTGTTAATGCCCATTGACAGAATTACAGCCGGCCGCGGTGGTCTAGCGGTTCTGGCGCTGCAGTCCGGAGCCGCGGGACTGCTACGGTCGCAGGTTCGAATCCTGCCTCGGGCATGGGTGTGTGTGATGTCCTTAGGTTAGTTAGGTTTAACTAGTTCTAAGTTCTAGGGGACTTATGACCTAAGATGTTGAGTCCCATAGTGCTCAGAGCCATTTTTGAACAGAATTACACTCGATGATTAAAGTCATCACCACGTAATTGCTGATGTAGCGACACATGAAACGGATGAAAGCGGTGACGATGCTGTATGCGCATGACACTACTTTGACTCAGCCCACCGGCTCTCGCAATGTCCCGTGTACTCATGTGTGGGTTCATGGCAACAGCAGCTAACACACCAACTGCACCCGCTTCTCCTGTGACGGGCCTGTTACGGACACGTTTGCGTGCTACGACCATACCTGTTCCATACAGTTGGCGGTAGATGTTTTGCAATGTGCGGCACGTTGGATGCTCTCTGTCCGGGTACCGTTCTGCATACACCCTGCAGGCTTCAGCTGCATTTCGTCGACACTCGCCATAGATGAGTATCATCTCCGCCTTTTCAGAGTTCGAATACACCATGGTCACAGTTCCTACAACACTACATTGTCACAGACGTCTGGTAACACGGTGTACTACAGTTGGTCTGCGTGCGGAGACGAATGCAGAATAACAATAGCAGCAAGCGCTACATGCGGACACTGCGACAGCTAGACCAAACCACAACAGTGCACTATAGCCACACTCGTAAACACGGTCGTCATCGTAAACATGTCCCTGCAGATGCGGCTCGCCGACCGTGGCCCGTGTTTGTTACAACACGCAACTGAACGTCGGAGGTTTCAAGCGTCAACTTTAGGTTACAATATCTCCGGATGTAATGTGGAATCAGCATGATGGTGCACCTGCACTTTCCGCAATTAACACTAGGCTGAGCCTTGACAGGATGTTCGGCGGGCGTTTCATAGCACGTGGAGGACGCATAAATTGGCCAGCCCGTTCTCCTGATCTTACACCTCTCGACTTCTTTCTGTGGGGTACGTTAAAGAAGGTGAATGTGTACCGTGATGTGCCTACAACCCCAGAGGATATGAAACAACGTATTGTGGCAGCCTGCGGCGACATTACACCAGATGTACTGCGGCGTGTACGATATTCATTACGCCAGAGATTGCAATTGTGTGCAGCAAATGATGGCCACCACATTGAACATCTATTGGCCTGACATGTCGGGACACAGTCTATTCCACTCCGTAATTGAAAACGGAAACCACGTGTGTACGTGTACCTCACCCCTCATGGTAATGTACATGTACGTCACTGAAAAAGACGAATAAAAAGGTGTTAGCATGTGGACGTAATGTGCTGTTCCAGTCTCCTCTGTACCTAAGGTCGATCATCGTTCCCTTTGGATCCCTACGTAATTCGGTGCTCTCCGATACACACGATCGAACAGCGGAGGAGTGGTACTCAAGCGTCAACTTTAGGTTACAATATCTCCGGATGTAATTAACATTTTACAATGCAACAAACGGCACTGATTACGTATTTGTTTATATGTTCAGATGTGTTAACAATACTAACGGGGTACATTTAAAAAAACGTAGGTTTGTGTTAAAAAACATACTTCCGTGCATTTTTTTATGGTTTGTATTAACCAATTACACAAGCCCCTCTCCTCACGTTCGGTCTGTGGAATCGATTCGTCAGTGTTTGATGTGGTTTACGAAATATATCCAGCGGTAATGTTGGGTGACACCCTGTATGTTCGAAGAAATGTAAAAAGTGTTATTTGGTGCCCAAGTGCAATGACACACTTCTTCACACAGTATTCTTCTACTGCACGTACGGTATTTTGCTCTGTGGGTTTCAGACGAGCATATTTCGCAACGGAGGCCATCAAACCTATACTCAGGACAGTGGAAATTATAATGTTCTGTGGTGCCGATCCTGCTCCCAGTCGGCCGGTTTGACGTCCCACCCCCTTGAAAAAACACCATTAATACTGGGTGAGATTATTTATGACCGCGAGAGTAAGAACTCTTCAGAAAATTTGCACTCTTAGTTGTCCAATAGCTGAAAACTTTCTTTTTTGTGTGACATAAAATCAAACATATTAAATATAAAACCTTTAAAGACAACGGACAAACAAGATAGTACACATTTCTTCACTCCTTACGTCTCAGCAGTTTTTCCCTCTAATCTTACTGCAGTTTTACGCGGCGTGCTTTCCTTTCTGCTAAATAATCTATTGCCTCATCAAAGCTCGTCAAAGGTTTTGCTACATGAAACATCAAAATGTCACTGTCTAATACTGAAGAAGCTGTTAGTACGAACAGTACTCAACACTTGTGTGGTTTCATCGATTTGATTTCGTCTATTTTGTCACTGTCTGCTAGATAAAACGGAACATGCCTTTCTAATAATGCTGAAATTGTAACACATGCCGAATAAGCGAGACTGTTTTGCAACAAATAGTCATTTTTATGTGCCTCATTTACATAAATAACAAGACAAAATATTATTCACGAACTACCAATATCAAATGCCTTGTAGGCCTACTACAAGTAGAATGTTTTGTGTTAGGAAATGGTTTCATATTTCGTTCGTACGCTGCAGTTTCTCAAGCGTGAGATCGAAAAGTAATAGTAAGAAATTTTTACATAAATTTTGAATCTTCATATCCTTCCACATATTTTGTGTGATGTCCCCGTTTCTTCTCCCTCCTCGTTCTAACAAACAGTCTCGTCATCACTAATTCTGTAAGTATTCCTGCCATTGTAAAAACTTATTCTCAGGTTAACTTCACTAACTCTGTCTGAATCACCGGTTCGGTTATCCCGCGTTTATTCTCCGGTTAGGGGTTATTACGTCTTCGTACAATGCGTTTTCCGCTATTCCGAGAATAGAACTTAAGCAGCAGCTAACCGGGGACTGTACAACTGGCCCTTAATAGTGTAGTGTTCTGGCAAAAATTTTCTGTCAAAATTGCATTTTCTTGGATGCACTGAGAAGATAATACGTAATGTTCCTTACCTGTTATTCGTGTTACTCTTTTAGTTCCACTCTGGTAATCTGAATCTATGGATTCACTAATAATTATAACAACGTTTATCATTCACACATCCAATCAACCACACAAACAAGCAGTGACTAGTCTGGTTTATTTGGCTCAGTTCATATAGCGCCGTCCTCTGCGAGAAAGTTTTTTATTTCTAGATGAAATAGGGATTTTACCCGGCAGAGACAACACGTACACTATGCACGCATTCAGAAATCAACTTATGATTCGTGCAGAAATTAACTTTGAATTTATTCAGAAATACGCAAAAACCAACAGGGATGCGTTTCAAAATCGTATGAACAATCGATAGACCAACGTGACCTGGCCTACTGCCTACTACACCACATGCACTGATGTTATGCTACATCCAAGACAAAAGTAAAGAGATGAAATCAGCTGAAGAATCCAGTATATACAAACCTAGTAATCACTCATTAATTGTTTGTAAAGTAATTTCATTTCAAATAAGAATGAATTAAAAACGAAGGGAGGAGGCAGCAACAAGGCTGACGCCTCTCACATACACCAAGATGATCCTAATGTAGGCAAAGTATGAAGTATGAAAGTATTTGCACAATTAATGATATTTTTGGTACGGGCTGTAGCTAAGTCCTTTCGTCTAATTATTTTTCATCTGCAATTTAAAATTCTTGTCTGACATACGGAAATGAAACACTATTTGAAGTCGTGATGCTTTCATTTAGAACATTGAACTAAGTGGCTGACATTGTCACTCTCTACAGCAGTCATTTGGTGAACCAGTGGCAGGAAACTATCAGTTCCGTTTTATGAAGGGAAGTGGCCAAATTAACCTTACAAAACTTAAGATAATTTTATCCTTCTCGAAGGAAAAGCTTTAAATATAATACCAATAGTAAACCAAAGTCAGAAAAATTCAATTAGAAGTGAAGGCTAATCATCAGAGTTAAGGCTTTCGTGGCCACTTGTTGACAAACTGCCTATTGGCTTCTGTATCGGGTTCTTCGGCCGACGTTGGTCTGATGATTTTACTGACGTTTCGCCAGCACGAGTGGCTGGCGAAACGTCAGTAAAATCATCAGACCAACGCCGGCCGAAGAACCCGAGACAGAAGCAAATAGGCAGTTGGCTAATCATCAGACTAAGGCATTCAATCAGTTACTGTATGGCAACATTCTAGTCTTGGTTAAAAATATAATTATTATTTATCATCTCATCTTTACACGTTTCGGAATCTGTCAAGAACGACATGCAGTACTCTGCCGCCTCATACCATTAGTCTCCGAACTCTTCTTGTCTAAAGCGATAAAATCGGTTATGTCCCAGTACATCAGGCTGAACTGTGAAACACAACACTTCTTACTGTTGTGAGGCCGAAAGGTTATCAGTATTAGAGGAGAGAAGACTAGGAAATAAAAATTTTGTAGCCCTATGTGTAAGTTAGTTATCTCAGGTTTGTATCTTCATCCGTTGGGATATATAGTCTTGCGAAATCGAATGAAGCATCATCTATACGGTGTATTGGCAACGTCAGCTCGGTAACTACGCTGACAGCTCGAACCAACAACTGTAAACGACAAATGTGCATTCTTAGAAACAATACATATCGACGTCGGCTGTAAATTTTATTAATGATACATGAAAACTTGTGCCGGAGTGGGAGTTTAACCCGGATTTCCTGCTTATCGCTAGCTAAGTGTGCACGCCTGCTGGTCAGATCCAAACCTTCACATGTCATTTTTTCCATAGCCCCTATACTCACACTTGGAGATTCCCACACAGGGGAGGACGATTTTTTTACTTTTATTTTTTGTTTTCGTCGTTTTAGCTCTGCGATGCCTGTATACGAATGATTTACACGATGTCTGTGTTTATATAGGGTCTGCATATAATTACAGTGTCCTTCAGACGTTACATTGTAATGGCACTGTATGATTTATCGGTATATATTATGATAATAAAAATTCATTAAAAAAAATACTGAAATGAGGTAATGGTAGTGACACACCAAAATCACAATAGTAATTCGTTGTAGTTGCTACATATTTTATTACAATGAAAAGAATTATAAAATATCAATCACAATAATACAGGAGACTGCCTTACAAGGCCAGATCACTTGGACAAACAACAAATAAATTTCTTTAACCGGAACAAGACCCACGGAACTTGGAATATGAATATGAGTAGGTAAATATACTCAGGTAAAGCTTTACTTAAATAGTACAAATGTCCATACAATTACCATCAGAACTCTCATTACTTCCAATCAGCTGAGGAACAGATTAAGGGTAAGAACACAGATCTTTTAAGGTTTGGCTCGCCAACTTTCCTAAATAAAACTATATACAAATGACTAAAACAATTAGGGAGGTGCCTTAATTTTGACCAAGTCGAACTTCAAATTTACTTAGTTGATCAATCATTCTTAGAATGATTACACCTAGAACATGACCATGAGGTCGCTTCAATATTGCTTGTGAATTAGCGATAGACGCGAGCAGACCAATGATTCAAATCAATACGAGAGATCCACGAGACAGGAAATGACATACTGTAGAAATGTACTCAACTTTGCACTGCAATTGATCTTCGGATGCTATAATTCTCCACCGGAAAGACGGAATCACGCAACAGTGACAACATAACTTAAGACGTAAAGGAGAGGACAGGGCCTTAAATATTTCTCTGCCCCAGTGGTGCTCTGCTCCCAGTATGCTCGCATCGACCGCTGCCAGTTATCTGTAACACAACACACACCAACGGCAGATAATATTCTGAGACATAAACTACACTATCTTATCTAGAGAACAGGTGATCAAATAGTTCAAATGGCTCTGAGCACTATGGGACTCAACTGCTGTGGTCATTAGTCCCCTAGAACTTAGAACTACTTAAACCTAACTAACCTAAGGACATCACACACATCCATGCCCGAGGCAGGACTCGAACCTGCGACCGTAGCAGTCGCACGGTAACAGGTGATCAACACAACTGAATAGAAACAAATTAGCCTCCACGAGTTATTTGGCCAGAGCCATCCCTTAAACTTCGATTAATAAGTTCGCTAAAAATCATGCCCTAAAGTTAATATGACAAGAATTATCTCGGCGCACATTTACACGCGAAGCTTGAAAGGTGGCTACACTGAGTCACAGCGCCAGAGATTGCGCCAAAGAGTATTATTCAGCCGACTCCACTGGTAGTGCTTGTAGAGATGTGGTGGTGGAGAGTGCTTGTCGAGAAGTCGTAGTGGAGAGTGCTTATTGAGAGGTGGGCAGTAGGAGTTCTGATGTAGCCGTGACTAGTTGTGAGCATGTTGTATGCGGTTGTTCTGATGGGCTAGACAGCCGATGCTGTTCGATTGCGGATGTTGTAATGATCAGAGTGTATTTTTCGTCAATATATATGAAGGTAAAGAAAATCTTTTATTTTTTATTTCAGATGTGCTATATAACAATGCCTCTTGGTCACAGGTTCAGTCAACAAAACATCTGGCTTGTGTTCATGTATTAGAGTGTAATTCAGGTTTCTATGTGCAATTATAGTATTTCTGTTTTTTCTAATTACTTCAGTGTAAATGGTGCTTAAATTACCTTGTCTTATTGAGGAAGAACCATGCCAGATCTGTACGTTGAATCACACTTCCACACACAGAACAGTTACATTTGTGCTTTGTTGTTTCGTAGCTTTTATAGTTGCTGGGGACGTAATTAATTAATTGTGTTAACGGAAGTTTTGTTTCATTCTTTGTTGTTATTGTATGCAGCCAGATTACGTACTAATACTGGTCAGGACCAACCGGTTACGAGACTGCGTAACCGGACAGACAGCGATTAAAATTAAAATTATTAGCATGTTATTTAATTAAGCCCCCATGCAAGCTACCAAATGAACTACAAGGTAGAGTAGAGGACGTATCTCGGCCTGTCTTGAAACGCCAGAGTCGGACTTACTCACTACTCGTTGCACTTCTAGCTACGTCTTTAATCACACTTCATGTCGGTTGGTTGGGCGTAGCCACACTTCCTCAACTGCCGTCAAGATAGTTCGTCACGACACCGAGGTAGGTGACAAACAACTAAAACAATTCCAAAGGATTTTTAGTACATTGGCATATTCAATTAAGCCGCACGCAATCCACCGAAGCAACTCGGCGACTCCGATTCAATCGGCCGGCGTAGCTTATAACAGACTCGAAGGAGCTTATCCTTCCGACCTCTAGGAAAACCAAATCACCATGGGCGGTGGATCTGCCTCCACGACTCAACACGCCGTAGCCGCTGGCCCCGCTCCTTCCTTGTCCGACTCGTCCTCTTGCCGTCCTGCCTACGTACACAGTCCCACGTGACTCTCGCTCACCGCCGATCCCGACCCACCTCCCCAGCAGAGCGCACGCGCTGCCGTTAAATCCGCGCTGCCAAAGATGAGCAGAAGACAAATAAGCATCGAAGTTGACTCAAATATCAAAATGACGATCGATGAAAACTGGCGCCAGAAAACACACCTGCTCAAATACGTCCCTCCCTGTGCGGCAATATCAAAGTCTGAACATGGAGGAAGGGAGAAAATGTCATATGGAGGTTTGGGTCGGTCCAGAAGGTGTGCATGGCTAACCAAAGGGGTTAAGGGGACCGCTCGTGATAACTGGGAAACCCTGGTTCGACTCATGGTCCGGCACACATTTTCATATGGCATTAATAAAATATACAGCTGAAGTCAATACGTATTCGCAGTCTCCCAATTGATTTCGTAACAATTACAACAGCTATAATAGTGAAATAAGTATCTGCTCCTTCAGAAATGCACTGCACAAGCCTAAATCATTAAATGTGCATTCGACCAGTGAGTTTTGAACAGGATATGTTAAGTAGTGGACGTACGGCGTAGTTTCTCAAAGTGATTGTGTCACAAATCACAATGGATTAACATCCCTAAATCCAGCTTTCAAGCATCGTGAAGGAGAGAAATTTATATGAAGGTTGTACCGCGCATCTTGTATCCCGAAGCAAAACGACGAGTGGACGTCTTCCACGCCTTGATTGAGATGCAAAACGCGAACAGCTCATTTCAGGAAAAGATTATCACAGTACCTGATGTTATCTGTAACAGTCTTCCACAATACGACAAACCGAAGAAATTCACATGAAGGGTTAACGACCTGACGACATAATCTACAGACAAGCAAATGTGACGCGCGAGTTGAGCAACAGCTCGAGAAAGGCTCTTCTGACAGTTTCACGTGATTTTAAGACAGTTCCACCCGTTGTACTCAATTCAGCGGAGGCTATATACAAGACCTGAAGCATTAAAACAACTATGTTAATTTCTTCCTATTTTTATTAATGCAGTCTCCAAACTTTCTGGATTGACGCGATAAATATTCAGATGTAAATGAAGAAGTTCAAGCTTTAGGTCAACCTGTAACTGCGGTTGTATGAATATGAAGTTTTTTTTCCCCAGTCCCTGATCGATTTGGCACGTCAATAATTACTTTCCTGCAGTGTTTACCCTCTACAGCTCCCTTCGTGCCATTCCTTGATGTCCTAACACCTGTCTAACCAGGGACCTAGAAACGACGGAGAGGGACCGTCCCCGCCGCAGCCGCAGTGGTCCACAACCCCATGACGAGTACCGCAGTCCACTTCACCCCTCTGCCGCCCCACACCCAACCCAGGGTATTGTGCGTTTCGGCCCCCGGCGGATCCCCCAGGGAACGTCTCACACCAGACGAGTGTAACCCCTATGTTTGCGTGGTAGAGCAATGGTGATGTACGCGTACGTGAAGAACTTGTTTGCGCAGCAATCGCCGACATAGTGCGGCTGGGGCGCAATAAGGGGAACCAGCCCGCATTCGCCGAGGAAGATGGAGAACTGCCTAAAAACGATCCACAGACTGGCCGGCTCACCGGACCTCGACACAAATCCGCCGGGCGGATTCGTGCCGGGGACCAGGCGCTCCTTCCCACTCCGGAAAGCCGTGCGTTAGACCGCACGGCCAACCGGGCAGGCTAACACCTCTCTTAGTACCTTTTCCCTTTCTCTTGTCAGTATTTTCCACGTGCTCCTCGCCGGTTCTGCGAGAACCTCCACATTTATTATCTTGTTGGATCCGCCTAATTTTCAGCATCCTTCTGTAGCAGCACAAGTCAAACGCTTAGATTCTCCTCGTTCCGTTTTCCCCCAGTCGATGATTTCCATGCAATGCTGTTATACAAACGTACATTCTTATAAATTTCTTCCTCAAGTTAAGGCCTATGTTTGATACTAGTAGCTCAATGTCTCACCGCTGAGCCACCTCACTGCGTTAAAATTAGTGGTTTTACTTTAGTGTGTGTGTGGGGGGGGGGAGAGGGGGGAGGGGGGGGGTCCACAGCCTCAACGTGATTTGTGGGTGAAAACCTTATGAGATTGGCCAATTTCGTCCTTTGGTCGTTTTCAGGCACGAATCTTAAGCTTCCAGCTTCATTTTAAGTTGTAATATATCGCTGGAACATGTCGACAGGAGTACATCTTACTTCCGTGCGTATGTGGCACAAAAACAATACATACGCATCGAAGTAAGATGTATTCCTGTTGACATGTACCAGCGCAGGGTGTTTATAAATGAATATCGGAACTTTAACGCTTTATAATATTTATTACATTAAACTTGCAGTTATACGAGGGGCGTTCGAAAAGTCCGTGCAGAGTCCGAGAGATTGCACCACCGGCGCATATCGAGGTCATGTTTAGTTAGTAGCACCTTTGGAAAGAATGCACACCAAGTTCCAGCCATATTGGTCTATTTCTTTGTGTTTGGCATTCGTGTGAATCAAGGAAGTCGAGTGATTGTCAAAAAATGGACGAAAAAGAATTTCGTATGGTGATTAAACATTACTTTATGAAAGGCAAAACGCCTCAGGAGACTAAAGAGAAGCTTGATAAACGTTACGGTGACTCTGCACCTTCGATTAGAACAGTTTATAAGTGGTTTCAAAATTTTCGGAGGGGCCATATGGGCATAAGTGATGCTGAACGTTCTGGACGTCCTGTGGGGATTACGACTCCAGAAGTCAATGATAAAATCCATGATATGGTGATGGATGACAGAAGAGTTAAGGTGCGTGAGATTGCTAGTGGTGTGGGCGTCTCGAATGAACGGGTACGTAGTATTTTGCGTAAACATTTGGACATGAGAAAGCTATCCACAAGATGGGTTCCGCGATTGCTCACGCTTGACTAAAAACGGAATCGTGTGAAGTGTTGCAAGGATGGTTTGGAGCTGTTCAGGAAGAATCCGCAGGACTTTAAGCGTCGTTTCGTCACTGTGGATGAAACATGGACACATTACTGTACTCCTGAGACCAAACAACAATCTAAACAATGGGTTACCAAGGGAGAATCTGCACCAAAAAAAGGCGAAGACCATTCCTTCCGCCGGAAAGGTAATGGCGACAGTCTTTGGCGATTCGCAAGGGATAATCTTCATACACTATCTGGAAAAGGGTGAAACTATTACAGGTGCATATTATTCATCGTTACTGGACCGTTTGTAAACCGAGCTGCAAGAAAAACGCTAGCGATTGGCCCGCTAAAAAGTCATTTTCCATCACGACAATGCACCAGCACACACCTCAGGTTCAAATGGTTCAAATGGCTCTGAGCACTATGGGACTCAACTGCTGAGGTCATTAGTCCCCTAGAACTTAGAACTAGTTAAACCTAACTAACCTAAGGACATCACAAACATCCATGCCCGAGGCAGGATTCGAACCTGCGACCGTAGCGGTCTTGCGGTTCCAGACTGCAGCGCCTTTAACCGCACGGCCACTTCGGCCGGCCGCACACCTCAGCAGTTGTGGTCACAAAATTAATGGAAATAGGATTCCAACTCCTTTCACCTACTCCGATTCTCCAGACTTGGCTCCCTCGGACTACTATTTCTTCCCCAATTGAAGAAATGGCTGGCGGGACAAAGATTTTATTCAAACGAGGAGGTGATTGCAGCAACTAATAGCTATTTTGCAGTCTTGGAAAATTCCTATTATTAGGAAGGGATCAACAAATTAGAACAGCGTTGGACGAATTGTATCAGTCTAAAAGGAGACTATGTCGAAAAGTAAAAAAGGTTTACCCCAAACATGTAATTAGTTTTTATTATTGCACGGACTTTTCAAACGCCACTCGTAAATGGTATGTCAAATGAAAGAACAACTCAAACAGTTTTACCAAGAACCTTATAAATGTTCAATGTGAGCACCATTTGTCACACGGCACACATCAATTCTATAGCCGAGTTCCTGCCAAACGACAATGACAGGAGTTGCTTTGCATGGCCTCCACGTTCACCCGACCTAACACATGCGATTTTTTTTCTTTTGGGGCTTCATCAAGGATCGTGTGTACGTGAATCCGCTACCGGCAGACCTCCCTCAATTAAGAAACAAGATTCTAATAGCTGTTGCTACAAAAACTGAAGACATACTTATCAACATTTGGGAAGAACTCGGCAATAGACTTGATGTGTGCCGTGTGGGAAATGGTGTTCACATGAACATTTATAAGGTTCTTGGTAAAACTGTTTGAGTTGCTCTTTCATTTGACATATAATTTATAACTGTAAGTTTAATATACACTACTGTCCATTAAAATTGCTATACCACGAAGATGACGTGCTACATACGCGAAATTTAACCGACAGGAAGAAGATGCTGTGATATGCAAATGATTAGCATTTCAGAGCATTCACACAAGATTTGCGCCGGTGGCGACACCTACAACGTGCTGGCATGAGGAAAGTTTGCAACCGATTTCTCATACACGAACAGCAGTTGACCGGCGTTGCCTGGTGAAAAGTTGTTGTGATGCCTCGTGTAAGGAGTAGAAATGCGTACAATCACGTTTCCGACTTTGATAAAGATCGGATGTAGCCTATCGCGATTGCGGTTTATCGCATCGCGACATTGTTGCTCACGTAGGTCGAGACCCAATGACTGTTAGAAGAATACGGAATCGGTGGGTTCAGGAGGGTAATACGGAACGCCGTGCTGGATCCCAACGCCCTCGTATCACTAGCAGGCATCTTATCCGCATGGCTGTAACGGATCGTGCAGCCACGTCTTGATTCCTGAGTCAACAGATGGGGAAGTTTGCAAGACAAAAACCATTTGCACGAACAGTTCGACGTCGTTTGCAGCAGGATGGACTATTACCTCGGAGACAAAGGCTGCGGTTACCTTTGACGCTACATCACAGACAGGAGCGCATGCGATGGTGTAATCAACGACGAACCTGGGTGCACGAATGGCAAAACGTCATTTTTCCGGACGACTCCAGGTTCTGTTTACAGCATCATGATTGTCGCATCCGTGTTTGGCGACATCGCAGTGAACGCACATTGTAAGCGTGTATTCGTCATCGCCATACTGGCGTATTACCTGGCGTGGTGATATGGGGTGCCATTGGTTACTCGTCTCCGTCACCTCTTGTTCGCATTGACGGCACTTTGAACAGTGGATGTCACATTTCAGATGTGTTACGACCCGTGGCTCTACCCTTCATTCGAACCCTGCCAAACCCTACATTTCAGTAGGATAATGTACGACCGCATGTTGCAGGTCCTTTACGGGCCTTTCTGGATACAGCACATTCTCCAGATCTCTCACCAATTGAAAACGTCTGGTCAATGGTGGCCGAACAACTGGCTCGTCACAATACGCCAGTCACTGCTCTTGATGAACTGTGGTTTCGTGTTGAAGCTGCATGGGCAGCTGTATCTGTACACACCATCCAAGCTCTGTTTGACTCAATGCGCATGTGTATCAAGGTCGTTATTACGGCCAGAGGTGGTTGTTCTTGGTACTTTCTCAGGAGCTATGCACCCAAATTGCGTGAAAATGTAATCACATGTCAGTTGTAGTATAATATATTTGTCCAATTAATACCCGTTTAGCCGCGCGGGATTAGCCGAGCGGTCTAGGGCGCTGCAGTAATGGACTGAGCGGCTGGTCCCGTCGGAGGTTCGAGTCCTCACTCGGACATTTGTGTGTGTATGTTCTTAGGATAATTTAGGTTATGTAGTGTGTAAACTTAGGGACTGATGAGCTTAGCAGTTAAGGCCCATAAGATTTCACACACATTTGAACATTTTTTGAACAATACCCGTTTATCATCTGCATTTCTTCTTGGTGTAGCAATTTTAATAGCCAGTAGTGTGATAAATATTATACCACGACATTCATTTATAAACATCCCCACTGTAATGTAAGATGAACCTTAAAGCTTAAGATACGTGAGAATGACCAAAGGTCGAACTTAGCTAATCGCATAGATAATAAATAAATATTACTGGATATCTAGACCATGTTTTCATTCATATAATTACTGAGTTACGTCATTACGTACCTTAAGATCCATTTAGAGGTTTTGGAGCTTCTTCGACCGTATTACTCGCGACCTCAGCTGGTTATCTCGTCGGCCAAGAGTAAGCGTTACATTTAAAGCGGGATGGACGACGTGTTAACCCGCAAGTTTACACGGAGCTTAGTGTGGCGTATGCGTGTGATCGAGCGAGGACGGAAGCTGACAAATGCGACCGCCGACTGCTTGGGGGGTAATCCCCACGGCGGGGGTTTTTGTGACATAATTTAAGGCGAGAGGGCGAGGGGTGTCGGAAAAGGGCCCCTGGGAGGCGCCGGCCTCAGACGCGGAATTAGTCACTCATAATGAGGCGGCGCCGGCATCGACTCCTGCGCCGGACCGCTGCTGATTCACGCGCTGTCCCGCAGACAGCGGCTAGCGGCAATAACTCATATCGCGGCACGGGGTCGCCGCCTCCCAGCCAATTACAGGCGGCATTAGCGCCCACGACACGGTGCTACGTCACCACCTGCTTACCGCACTCCAGACGTCCCGGTACGCCCATCCTGCAATGCATCCAACAGGTACCAGCAGTGGTCATATGTAGAGTATGCTAGCGGCAAGACACAATCAGCGCCTCCTCTGCGCAATAGCAGTTAGCAACTTTCTCCTCCGAATGCGAAAATAGTACGTTGACGCCGACCTACACAGGGAGAAATGATCGTGAGAAAATAAGGGAAATCAAAGCTCGAACAGAAAGGTATAGGTGTTCGTTTTTTCCGCGCACTGTACGAGATTGGAATAATAGAGAATTGTTGTCAAGATGGTTCGATGAACTCTGTGCCAGGCACTAGAAATGTGATTTGCAGATTCAAATGGCTCTGAGCACTATGGGACTCAACTGCTGTGGTCATAAGTCCCCTAGAACTTAGAACTACTTAAACCTAACTAACCTAAGGACAGCACACAACACCCAGCCATCACGAGGCAGAGAAAATCCCTGACCCCGCCGGGAATCGAACCCGGGAACCCGGGCGTGGGAAGCGAGAACGCTACCGCACGACCACGAGATGCGGGCGTGATTTGCAGAGTATCCACGTAGTTGTAGATGTAGATCTCTGCTCCATGGCTGTGCTATTCTTTGGGACGTTTTGGAAAAATGGTCGCCGAGCTCGACGAGACACCTGACGGAATGGCGCCACACGTATCAGCCCAGTTATCACATTCCGTTGGTATCTGTCGTCACAAAGATTCCCGTGCAAAGTCCTGGCGGAAGTTATGACAGGGTGCTCTATGTTACGTCAGCACATGTTTGCAGTCACTGTCAGGATTTGGTTGGAAGGATAAGTATTGGCACCCTAGGTTAACAGAGTACGGTAGTGTAAGCTTAGACGAATTTGTTGTAAGGCCGTAATTGGCGGAAGCTTTCTTAATCAGTGACTTCTGACAGAGTTCTGGTGCAAGCACAGTGGTCGCTCTGTGGGCGCGGGGCAGAGAATTTGAGGGGTTGGTTTCTGGCCGCCGCAGGACTAGGTAGCGAACTTCGCCGCTCTTGCTACAGAGTAATTTCATCCGCAGTTTCACTTGTCCGGCTACCTGAGCAAACATTTCCTTTATCCCACTCTCGAACTGCGGGCGGATGAAACGAACACCTATATATTTCCCTGCGAGATCTGATTTCCCTTATTTTATTATCATGAGTCGTCTGTAGACCGGAGTCAACAAAACATTTTCTCCTTCGGAGGAGACAGTTGGTGATTGAAATTTCGTGATAAGGTCCCGCCGAAACGAGAAACGCCTCTGTTTTAATTATGTCCATCCCAAATCCTTTATCATATCGTGATACTCTCTCCCCTATTTCTCGATAGTACAAAACGTGCTGCCCTTCTTTGAACTTTCTCGATTAACTGGTAAGCATCCCACACCGTGCAGCAGTACTCTAAAGGAAGATGAACAAGCGTAGCGTAGACAATCTCTTTAGCAGATCTGTTGCATCTTCTGTGTTCAGCCAGTAAAGTGGTATTTGGTTCGCATTTCCCCACAACATTTTCTATGTATTCCTTCCAATTGAAGATGTTCGTAACTGTAATTCCTAGGTATTTAGTTGAACTTACGGCATTTAGATTTGTTTTATTTGTCTTATAACCGAAGTTTAAGGAATACCTTTTAGTGCTGTAAGTGAGTAGCCTTTACTTGTATGTGTGTTGTCATAAATACAAACCTGGGAACGTGAACTGACAACCTAAATTTGCTACTGAGCTCAAAGCCACATCACTTACATGAACCTGAAAAGAATCCTGTATGTGTGAAAACCGAACTCTTTTATAAGCAAATAAATTAGCAAACCAATAATTTCACATCCAGTAGACTTGGTCAGCGCGAACTATATCAAAACAAAAAACAGAAAAAAATGAAGAACTAGGACTTTGTTTCAAGAGTGCTAGTTCTGCAAGGTTTGCAGGAGAGCTTCTGTAAAGTTTGGAAGGTAGGAGACGAGGTACTGGCAGAGGTAAAGCTGTGAGGACGGGGCGTGAGTCGTGCGTGGGTAGCTCAGATGGTAGAACACTTGCCAGTGAAAGGCAAAGGTCCCAAGTTCGTCTCGGTCCGGCACACAGTTTTAATCTGCCAGGAAGTTTCAAAAATATTTATAGTTGATGGATCGGAATAAAAGTGGTACAACTCCTAGACAATTTAGTGAGCTTCGTCAGAAACAAAGAATCATGCCAGTGGGTTCGGTAGATTTGAAGCTACCATACCGCGCGTCAAAAAAAAAAAAAAAAAAATCATTTCGAGAAAAACGCGTTTGAGGTTTCGATTACATATAAATGCAATATTACGCAATGTACGTTCAATCTGCTATTCCACGTCCATAACCTAGTCCTTCCTCTTCCTCATAGAGGGCGTCCTGCTCGATCTGGGCCATCCTGCGCTGCTCCAGAGCCTCTCGTACTGCCGGTGACAAGCTGTTTCCGGTCGCTTGAATCCGGTGGTCGTCGGAATGCTTGGCGAACTGCGTCGAGTAGAGTCCCAGGGTGACGTCCATCGTTGTCATGGTCTTCAGAATTGCTGAATACCATTAGTTGAAGCTGCTCACCGCCAGGAAACTCGCAATCTCCACAGTCTTCGCACCAGAATGCAAATGCTAGGGGGCTAACTTCCAAACACACGGGTTCAAACTTTCATTTGAATTTCGTGTTTTTCCTCTCAAGCACCGGTACAAGAACTCGTCCTCCGAAAGAAAAAAATTGGTGCGTGAAAAAGGCCGATTTCAGGCAGGTTCATCTTTTTGTTTAAGCACGAATAACAAAAATTTCCGTTCCGTATTCGGAAAAACCGTTTCAGGGCAGGATCCTAAACACTTTTATGGGTCCAAAAATGCAATTTTTTTAAAAAATCGTTTTTTTAACCAAAAGATAGTAAACCTCTCCTTAATGGGCTATGCAGCAGACGACCGATATTAATGGTTTCGCTAACAGAACGACATCCCCTGCAGCGCCTCTCTTGGCTCGTAACCATACCGATTGCACCCTAGAGGGCTGGAAAACCACGGCTTGGTCAGATGAGTTACTACTGCAGTTGGTACAGGGTGTTTCAAAAACGACCGGTATATTTGAAACGGCAATAAAAACTAAACGAGCAGCGATGGAAATACACCGTTTGTTGCAATATGCTTGGGACAACAGTACATTTTCACGCAGACAAACTTTCGAAATTACAGTAGTTACAACTGTCAACAACAGATGGCGCTGCGGTCTGGGAAACTCTATAGTACGATATTTTCCACATATCCACCATGCGTAGCAATAATATGGCGTAGTCACTGAATGAAATTACCCGAAACCTTTGACAACGTGTCTGGCGGAATGGCTTCATATGCAGATGAGATGTACTGCTTCAGCTGTTCAATTGTTTCTGGATTCTGGCGGTACACCTGGTCTTTCAAGTGTCCCCACAGAAAGAAGTCACAGGGGTTCATGTCTGGCGAATAGGGAGGCCAATCCACGCCGCCTCCTGTATGTTTCGGATAGCCCAAAGCAATCACACGATCATCGAAATATTCATTGAGGAAATTAAAGACGTCGGCCGTGCGATGTGGCCGGGCACCATCTTGCATAAACCACGAGGTGTTCGCAGTGTCGTCTAAGGCAGTTTGTACCGCCACAAATTCACGAAGAATGTCCAGATAGCGTGATGCAGTAATCGTTTCGGATCTGAAAAATGGGCCAATGATGGCTTTGGAAGAAATGGCGGCCCAGACCAGTACTTTTTGAGGATGCAGGGACGATGG
Organism: Schistocerca nitens; assembly: GCF_023898315.1. Lineage (NCBI taxonomy): Eukaryota > Metazoa > Arthropoda > Insecta > Orthoptera > Acrididae > Schistocerca > Schistocerca nitens. The sequence goes on from NC_064617.1 coordinate 211,578,396, forward strand.
GACTGCAACATGGGGCTTTTCGGTTCCCCATATGCGCCAGTTCTGTTTATTGACGAAGCCGTCCAGGTAAAAATAAGCTTCGTCAGTAAACCAAATGCTGCCCACATGCATATCGCCGTCATCAATCCTCTGCATTACATCGTTAGCGAATGTCTCTCGTGCAGCAATGGTAGCGGCGCTGAGGGGTTGCCGCGTTTGAATTTTGTATGGATAGAGGTGTAAACTCTGGCGCATGAGACGATACGTGGACGTTGGCGTCATTTTGACCGCAGCTGCAACACGGCGAACGGAAACCCGAGGCCGCTGTTGGATCACCTGCTGCACTAGCTGCGCGTTGCCCTCTGTGGTTGCCGTACGCGGTCGCCCTACCTTTCCAGCACGTTCATCCGTCACGTTCCCAGTCCGTTGAAGTTTTTCAAACAGAACCTTTATTGTATCGCTTTTCGGTCCTTTGGTTACATTAAACCTCCGTTGAAAACTTCGTCTTGTTGCAACAACACTGTGTTCTAGGCGGTGGAATTCCAACACCAGAAAAATTCTCTGTTCTAAGGAATAAACCATGTTGTCTACAGCACACTTGCACGTTGTGAACAGCACACGCTTACAGCAGAAAGACGACGTACAGAATGGCGCACCCACAGACTGCGTTGTCTTCTATATCTTTCACATCACTTGCAGCGCCATCTGTTGTTGAAAATTGTAACTACTGTAATTTCGAAAGTTTGTCCGCCTGAAAATGTACTGTTGTCCCAAGCATATTGCAACAAACGGTGTATTTCTATCGCTGCTCGTTTAGTTTTTATTGCCGTTTCAAATATACCGGTCATTTTTGAAACACCCTGTAAGAGCTGATGGTAGGGTTTGAGTGTGGCGCAAACTCCATGAAAACCATAGACATGCACTGTGCAAGCTGATGGTGGCTCCATAATGGTGTGGGCTGTGTTTACAAGCAGTGGACTGTGTCCTCCGGTCCAACTAAACCGTTCATTGACAGTAAACGGTTACGTTCGGCTGCCTGGGGACTATCCGCAGCCAAACAACAATGGAACACTGTGCCGTGTCACAATTGTTAGCGACAGGTTTGAAGAACATTCTGGAATATTAGAGAGAATGATTTGGCCACAGAGATCACCCGGCATGGATCCCATCGACCATTTATGGGACATAATCGGGAGGTCAGTTCGTGTCCAAAATCCTGCACCGGCAACATTTTCGCAATTATGGACGGCTATAGAGGCAGAATGGCTCAGTGATTCCGTCGATTCGTTAAGTCCGTGCCACGTGGACTGGCTGCACTACAGCGGGTAAAAGGAGATCCGACACGATACTGGGAGTTATCCCATGACATTTGTTATCCCAGTGTAGATAATAATAAAAATATTTTCGTGTGGCTCAGTGGCCTGGTGCAAGTCTTTCTATTGGACGACGCTTCGATGACTTGCGTGACCCTAACCCACCCCCGTTATCTACCGGGGAAAGCGGTCCTAGAGCTTAAAGCCGTCGGCACACGGACCGTGCATCCGAACGTTGAGCGTCATAGTGTGCAATAGCACGTTCGGGAGTCTTTCCGAACGTGCAGAGCAATATCTGGCATGTCACATATTCTGAGCGTGCGTCTGAGCGTTGACCAATGAGACGGCACAACGCCACCTACGTCACACGCACGCCGTCTCCCTTCAGTACAGAGTTGTGAGGCGCCATATTGGCGTTCAGTTCAAGCTTATATGTATATATGCCGTTTCTGAGCACCAGCAAATTGAGAAACATTGGAAAAACCGTTGTTAGTTGTGTGATTCGTTCCAATAAAATAATGAGTAACATCATATTCGTGGCAAAAGAATTATTGTAAGTTGTGTAATATGAGAGTAGGCTATTTGAAGGCAGCGACACACTAAAGATCCATCCAAAACGCATTGTTCTTGGTACAATTTGTTATAATTAAATTTCAATTAGTAACATAATTATCTGCGATTAACGTTTTTAGCATGAGCTAACATAATATGATTAAGTACAAGTGGCGTGTTTATGGTTTAGTGCAGCACAGTCGCCGTAGTGTAGTGGTTCTGATGTTAATGCCGGCACGGTAGATCAGCGTGTTCGGTCAGAGTGTTAGCTGACCTCTGTAATAAAAAAACTGAGTTAATCGATCAACAACGAACTTAAACGGATGTCTTACGACGTCCGCCCCGAGCAGATGCAAAAAAAAAAAAAAAAAAAAAAAAAAAAAAAACCGAGCAAAATTAGATTAAAAAAAGCGTGTTCGGTCAGAGAGCAGGTTGTCCTCTGTAATAAAAAACTGAGTGGAAGGATCAACCACCGAACTTGAACAGGAAGTCTTGTGACGTCCGCAACGACCAAACACAACGATTAAAAAAAAAAAGTTTAAGGAGTAGTGGCTCTGTCTCGAAGCAAGTTTTTGTTGGTGCGGTGGTGCGCGTCTTAACACTGCAAAAATTTTTTTCCTAACATTCGCGTTTTTATTGGGTTCTGATACTTTATTATTAGTTTAATATAAGTATATGCTACAATATTTGATGTTACGTAAATACAAGTACACCAAGATATTTTGCTCGTTTTTCTTTTACGCTTCGTAATTCACATGTTGCAAAGATTCTGCTGCTGGGTAGGAACAGTGATCAAGTAAGACTGACCTTGGGGTTTTACTAAAATGTGGGAATGATGAAATACGCGGAGAAGTACTCCAAATTTGTAATGCACTGTTTGTAATGGAACTTTTATAAATCTGTGCCTTATTAATTAAACATGTTACTTTCCTTTTCGTGGACGATGGAGGAAATGTGCGTTTTAATAGAGCTAGCGTGGGAATTTTAAGCGCGCCCGTTGAGTAAACAGTGTGATTACGAACTAGAAGCATCCCTCAACTACCGCTGGAGTGCGTTGCGATCGCGTATACCCTGTTGGGGCCCACGTACCGTGTGCACGAGTCGCATCGTTCCTGATCGTTCAGCAGCACGTTGAACTTGGCACGCTCAACGTTAGCGTTCGACAGCACGGTCCGTGTGCCGACGGCTTAACGTGTTATTCTTGACGAATCCTCACAATGTTGGGAGAGGAAGGCTAGGTTAAAACTAAGACTGAAAAAATCCTTGGTCCAGCCACGACCTCTAAGTTTCCAGGCACGCACTTTACAGCTAGATCATCAGGCTCGACATGTATGTGAATAGTTCATTTATAAGTATTGATGAGTGAATTCATGAGTGTCAAAATATCTGACTTATATGGCCGCATCTTTTAATTGCATTGACATATAAACTTAAATTAATCATACCACCAAGGGACCGTTAGCTTTAGTATGTGATACAAATTTCAACTTCAGGCTCTACCCGTTCCTGATAAAATGGGTCTTAACAGACCGACAGGCAGACAAATGGACAGCAAATGGCAGTAAAGCCGGCCGGTGTGGCTGTGCGATTCTAGGCTCCTCAGTCTGGAACCGCGCGACCGCTACGGTCGCAGGTTCGAATCCTGCCTCGGGCATGGATGTATGTGATGTCCTTAGGTTAGTTAAGTAAGTAGTTCTAAATTCTAGGGCACTGCTGACCTCAGATATTAAGTCCCATAGTGCTCAGAGCCATTTCGAGACTCGAACTCGGGAACTCCAGAGTTCGAGTCCATGTTCGCCCACAGTTTTAATCAGTAAAAAATAATGTATATGTTATACAATTGAAAATTTTTTGACTGTTTCCACTACTCGTGCAGTAAAACCTTGCTTTTCGTCAGATTTCATGATTCTAGGTCAACGGAAAGTTCCTTATAGGTTTTAATGAGTGAGTTTGTGACTGTTGAAATATGTAACATAAATGGTCGAATCTTCTGATGGGGTTGACTTAGAAACTCAGTTTTTTCACACCGCCAAGGAACCATAGATCTTAGTATATGACGTAAGTTTCTATCGATACCCTTTCCTCAGAATAAGGGGTCTTAACAGTCGGAGAGACAGACAGTTGGACAAGAAAGTGATCCTATAAGGTTATCATTTTTACCTAATGAGGTACGGAAGCCTAAAATTGCCGAATAATTTACATCCCCTACAGAGATCAAGCGAGAACAGTAGAACACAAAAAAGATAAATTTCATGCTAAAATGACGAATGACAAGCCTGGAAGCCAGTGCCCTATACTCATGTGATGCCAAGGACTATCATAATCGTTGATGATGTAGCTGATTGCGATGTAAAAATAACATTCGAAAGAGACTAGCAAGAAATATGGCTTGACTGGATAACTGGAGAGAACCGGCATTTGGAGATGACTGCCAAATTATTCTACTGCAGGCAACATTCGTTGCGCATAAAGACCACGAAGACAAGATACGAGAAACTAGGACTCATATGCAGGCATATAGAGAGTCTTTTTCCATCACTCTATTTGCGAGTGGAACGGGACAGGAAACGACTAATTGTGGTACATGGTACCCTCCGCCACATACCATAGGATGACTTGTGGCGTATCTACGTAGATGTAGATGTGGACGATATGGCATGCTTTGCAAATCAAAGGAGTTACTTATAGTTTTGCGCATTAAAACGACGAACGATTTACTAAACCGTGAGATGACACACAACTGAAATCGGCTATAAGCTCTGTATTAACCATTTAACCGAGTGCATAAATTGTTCTATGGGGTGGAATGCTAGTTGTTGACGCACGTAAACTGAACTGAAGTTTGTGAAAGTTAAAGGGCAAAAATAATCTACATCTACATTTATACTCCGCAAGCCACCCAACGGTGTGTGGCGGAGGGCACTTTACGTGCCACTGTCATTACCTCCCTTTTCTGTTCCAGTCGCGTATGGTTCGCGGGAAGAACGACTGTCTGAAAGCCTCCGTGCGCGCTCGAATCTCTCTAATTTTACATTCGTGATCTCCTCGGGAGGTATAAGTAGGGGGAAGCAATATATTCGATACCTCATCCAGAAACGCACCCTCTCGAAACCTGGCAAGCAAGCTACACCGCGATGCAGAGCGCCTCTCTTGCAGAGTCTGCCACTTGAGTTTGCTAAACATCTCCGTAACGCTATCACGGTTACCAAATAACCCTGTGACGAAACGCGCCGCTCTTCTTTGGATCTTCTCTATCTCCTCTGTCAACCCGATCTCGTACGGATCCCACACTGATGAGCAATACTCAAGTATAGGTCGAACGAGTGTTTTGTAAGCCACCTCCTTTTTTGATGGACTACATTTTCTAAGGACTCTCCCAATGAATCTCAATCGGGTACCCGCCTTACCAACAATTAATTTTATATGATCATTCCACTTCAAATTGTTCCGTACGCTACCAGTGTTTGTTCCGCTATCATATAATCATACAATAAAGGATCTTTCTTTCTATGTATTCGCAATACATTACATTTGTCTATGTTAAGGGTCAGTTGTCACTCCCTGCACCAAGTGCCTATCTGCTGCAGATCTTCCTGCATTTCGCTACAATTTTCTAATGCTGCAATTTCTCTGTGTACTACAGCATCATCCGCGAAAAGCAGCATGGAACTTCCGACACTATCTACTAGGTCATTTATATAATTGTGAAAAGCAATGGTCCCATAACACTCCCCTGTGGCACGCCAGACGTTACTTTAACGTCTGTAGACGTCTCTCCATTGATAACAACATGCTGTGTTCTGTTTGCTAAAAACTCTTCAATCCAGCCACACAGCTGGTCTGATATTCCGTAGGCTCTTACTTTGTTTATCAGGCGACAGTGCGGAACTGTATCGAACGCCTTCCGGAAGTCAAGGAAAATAGCATCTACCTGGGAGCCTGTATCTAATATTTTCTGGGTCTCATGAACAAATAAAGCGAGTTGGGTCTCACACGATCGCTGTTTCCGGAATCCATGTTGATTCCTACAGAGTAGATTCTGAGTTTCCAAAAACGACATGATACTCGAGCAAAAAACATGTTCTAAAATTCTACAACAGATCGACGTCAGAGATATAGGTCTATAGTTTTGCGCATCTGCTCGACGACCCTTCTTGAAGACTGGGACTACCTGTGCTCTTTTCCAATCATTTGGAACCTTCCGTTCCTCTAGAGACTTGCGGTACACGGCTGTTAGAAGGGGGGCAAGTTCTTTCGCGTACTCTGTGTAGAATCGAATTGGTATCCCGTCAGGTCCAGTCGAGTGTTGAGTGATTCCAGTTGCTTTTCTATTCCTTGGACACATATTTCGATGTCAGCCATTTTTTCGTTTGTGTGAGGATTTAGAGAAGGAACTGCAGTGCGGTCTTCCTCTGTGAAACAGCTTTGGAAATAGGTGTTTAGTATTTCAGCTTTACGCGTGTCATCCTCTGTTTCAATGCCATCATCATCCCGGAGTATCTGGATATGCTGTTTCGAGCCACTTACTGATTTAACGTAAGACCAGAACTTCCTAGGATTTTCTGTCAAGTCGGTACACAGAATTTTACTTTCGAATTCACTGAACGCTTCACGTATAGCCCTCCTTACGCTAACTTTGACATCGTTTAGGTTCTGTTTGTCTGAGAGGTTTTGGCTGCGTTTAAACTTGGAGTGAAGCTCTCTTTGCTTTCGCAGTAGTTTTCTTTGTTGTTGAACCACGGTGGGTTTTTCCCGTCCCTCACAGTTTTACTCGGCACGTACCTGTCTAAAACGCATTTTACAATTTCCTTAAACTTTTTCCATAAACACTCAACATTGTCAGTGTCGGAACAGAAATTTCGTTTTGATCTGTTAGGTAGTCTGAAATCTGCCTTCTATTGCTCTTGCTAAACAGATAAACCTTCCTCCCTTTTTTTATATTCCTATTAACTTCCATATTTAGGGATGCTGCAACGGCCTTATGATCACTGATTCCCTGTTCTGCACTTACAGAGTCGAAAAGTTCGGGTCTGATTGTTATCAGTAGGTCCAAGATGTTATCTCTACGAGTCGGTTCTCTGTTTAATTGCTCGAGGTAATTTTCGGATAGTGCACAGTGTAATGTCACTCGATGTTCTGTCCCTACCACCCGTCCTAAACATCTGAGTGTCCCAGTCTATATCTGGTAAATTGAAATCTCCACCTAAGACTATAATATGCTGAGAAAATTTATGTGAAAAGTATTCCAAATTTTCTCTCAGTTGTTCTGCCACTAATGCTGCTGACTCGGCAGGTCGGTAAAAGGAGCCAATTATTAATCTAGCTCGGTTGTTGAGTGTAACCTCCACCCATAATATTTCACAGGAACTATCCACTTCTACTTCACTACAGGGTAAACTACTACTAACAGCGACAAACACGCCACCACCGGTTGCATGCAATCTATCCTTTCTAAACACCGTCTGTGCCTGGTCCAGAAGGCTGTAGCATCATTGTATTTACTGCACTTCACTTTCGATTTCTTTTATGAAATAGAGATACGGTCTATAAAGAGCATTGCCTTCTCACACACTCTGCGACTTTTCCTTTTATGATAAATTAAGTTACATATGGGTTCAAATTTCTCTGAGCATTATGGGACTTATCATCTGAGGTCATCAGTCAAATAGAACTTAGAACTACTTAAACCTAATTAACCTAAGGACATCACACATATCCATGCCCGAGGCAGGATTCGAACCTGCGACCGTAGCGGTCGCGGGGTTCCAGACTGAAGCGCCTAGAACCGCTCGGCCACCATGGCCGGCAGTTACATATTAATTCAGACCATCTCATAATGTCTATGTATACTGAAGTGTCAAAGAAACTGGTATAGGCATGCCGGTCAACTGCTGTTTGTGTATGAGAAATCGGTTGGAAACTTTCCTCATGTCAGCACGTTGTAGGTGTCTCACCGGCGCCAACCTTGTGTGAATGCTCTCAAAAGCTAATCATTTGCATATAAGAGCATCTTCTTCCTGTCGGTTAAATTTCGCGTCTGTAGCACGTCATCTTTGTGGTGTAGCAATTTTAATGGCCAGTAGTGTTGAAAGGGTACAGTACCGCCCGACATTGAAAATAGGTACAACATTCTTCGTTATTCCTGTCATAACAATATATTTTTTCTAATAATAACTCAATTTCAATTAATACAGCGAAGCCGGATACCAGTGTAGGAAAGAATGACAATTTATTTATTTAATTGATCACATGTGCACTCCCACAAAATAAACCCCTACATCTAATTTGGTGAGATCTGCGAAATGAATGAATGTATGGTCGTCTGCTAACCACAGATAGTGAATGTGCAATATATGATCATCTTTGAGACGGTCCTTTGGTCACCTTTGGTGGAACCAGAGAGATGAAATTTACCTGAGCTTTGAGTGCCTGAAATGTGGCTGACCAATGGGTAGCATGATCTTCCCCCACCTCGAGGGAGATGCGAGATGACCTGAAGAACGGCCATGTTTCAGCACTCTGCCGCTGGATCTTGTGTTGGTAAGACCTGTCTTAGGTGTGCTCCGTAAAGAAAAAAAAGAGTGCAGACATGATATGCATGTGAAATACTTAAGAGTAGTTTGGAATAATAATTTCTCTATTTCAGGAACTTTTGTGGGGTGAATTAAACGGCAGGCAGGTAATATTAATGGGATCGTAGTAATCTTCGGAAGTGACCAACGGTCACAATGAAACCACGTGTAGCAATAAGTTGAAATACTTCCGAGTGCTTAAGCTGAATTACTGGCGTGTGTACTATAAGTTGGAAATATTTAAGAAATGGCGTGTGCAGGACTTGAAATTAGAGACGAGTACTTCCAACGTGGAGAGTGCTGTGTGAGTCTCAATCTGTGTGTGAGACAAAGGATAAAGAGAAGTACTCGTCCATGGTATCAGTTGAGGACTCGCGTGTGTGACGAATATGTTCTTAATATTACTTTGCGGGTTATGTTTCCGTGTGACGCTTGATTCAAAGTATAATACTCTGAGAGTGAAGCAAGGTGAGTCAGCCGTCTATCCAGCAACGTCACTTGGCTTGCACGGCACAGGAAGACGTGCATATATCTTCCAGAGTTCATAGTAGGAAAGAAAAGTTACGAAGTGGGGCAGTGTCATGTGAAACTGGGCTAACTACTAATTGAAGTAGGAAAGCTGAAAGTGATGTGATTATAATGTTGTGACTATTCTTTGTGTTGTATGTTGCCAGTGTGATGTATTTCATGAAATTTAAGTATGTGTGGTTGGCATGGGAGAGTAACAAGATAGGGTCAGAGGCAGTGGGTTATGCATGTTCGTTTTTGTACCGCTCGGTCTGGAGGAAAGTTTGGTGTGATGCTTGTGAGAGTCGAAGTGTGAGATATAGCAAAAGATCCACCATCCTATCCAGAAAGTGCACTGTAGTGTTAGATAATTTCGAGACCATAAGATAGAGAATCACCAATGTAAAGCCATGCCCACTGAGCGGAGTTTCTCATGTGCAATTGTTGTAGAAAATGTACTGGTGTGTTTAGGTTATAGAATTTATCGGAATAAAAAAGATAGCGAAAAGAAAAAGATTGGTGGTCTTTTCCTTCGAGTAGTATGTTGTCATGATATCCAGAATTTATAAGGTGTGCGCTATTCATATTCAGTGCGATGGCCACGTGTTGATCAAAGCCGTTAAATAAGAAAGAAAATGTTGTAAGGCGTATGCTTCGCCGGCGATGGGCGAAGCATGACACAATCTCTGACCAGAGAGTAGTTTATTGTTTGTTGCTTGTCGCGAGTCTGCGCGAGTCTTCAGTAGCGAGTCGACAGTGGTAGTCAGTCGGATACAGTAGTAGTCGGTCGGCTTTAGTAGCGAGTCGACAGTAGTAGTCTGCGGGAGTCGGCATGCGTCGGCGGTGTGCTCTGCTCGCGACTCTGGTCAGGATTCTGGACGATGAGTATTGTTGTAGAAGGTAAAGAAGCAGCCTTGCGCATATTTAATAATGTATGTTAATTGTAATTTAATTTGTTCAAAAAAATGCCCCAATAATAATTTTTATAATATAAAGCAACTCTTTTAAAGAAAAGCATTCATTTCAATTTAAACAATTTCCAATGCATTATCATTGCTTCCAAGAATCAAATATATATATATATATATATATATATATATATATATATATATATATATATACGCCAGAATTGCACGAAGCTGTGTCGAAAAATGACTAATTAAGAGCAGATATAATTGCAGTTTTATTGAGGTAAGAATTTTTGCTTTTTTTATTCAGAATACAGGGCCGAAGGTCAGCGCTGCTGTCCTCATAAAATTTACCTGATTATTATTTCTGTTTGGAGGTTACATTTCGTTCATGGTTCATTATTTAATTTATATTATTGTGTGGTTTAATGGTCAATTCTCATTTAATAATTTCTGCTGGGAGGTTACACTTGGCTCCATTATGCATTTTCATTTAATTATTTAAAAATTACTGTCGGGAGGTTACAATGTGATATTGGCAGTGCGTAGTGAACAGTCAGAGTTGTGTAAATTACTAATAGTCAGATGTGCGTTATCCGTTTCCGTTGCGTAATATTCAAACAGGAGAATAACTTGTAACTTAATTGTCAGTACTAGAGTACATGTTACTCGATAAATAAGAATGAGTCCACTCGCTTGGCAGACCACTCATCTTGCAGGCCTGACTGCTTGATGCCACAGTATGAGGAAGGCATGTGGTTGCCTCTCAGTGTATATCGTCATTTTAGCCCGTCGAGGCGTCAAGGTCGCGAGGAGATGTTTAACTGCAACAGAGATTACGTGTGCTCTCCGGTGAGACGAACCTGCGGAATGAGACAGAGGCGCTCGCTGAAGCGACTGACGCCGAGGTGCGGGTCGAGCCTCCGTCGCTCCTAATACGCAGGCGTCGCTGGGGCAAATTAAGTCGGACGAGGCCGCGCGTAAGACAGTGCGGAGTTTGTGACGCGGCGGGAGGTTAATCTGGAGGCGAGAGCGCCGTGGCTGCGGCGGCCGCAGCCGGTTAATCCGGCGAGCTGCTGCGGCCGCGACACAAATGATCCGCCTGGGGACTGCGAGGGCGCAGGGCTCCTTAGCGACGCGGCGAAACCGCTGATCGATAGGCCAGCCCTTCCGAGGGCCGCCTGCCGCCTGCCGCCGTAATGGCCGCGCTTATTTCTGACGGCACGGCCGCCTCCCACACCCTGCGCCGCCTCCGATACTGACACACGCCCAGCCGCGACAAAACGCACCGTGTGGCCAAAACTGTGTCGACTCTAATTCCATTGTCTGAACTTCTATAGCGACAACTTCCTACACTACTGGCCATTAAAATTGCTACACCAAAAATGCAGATGATAAACGGGTATTCATTGGACAAATATATTATACTAGAACTGACATGTGATTACATTTTCACGCAATTTTGGTCCATAGATCCTGAGAAATCAGTACCCAGAACAACCACCTCTGGCCGTAATGACGGCCGTGATACGCCTGGGCATTGAGTCAAACAGAGCTTGGATGGCGTGTACAGGTACAGCTGCCCATGAGGCTTCAACACGATACCACAGTTCATCAAGAGTAGTGACTGGCGTATTGTGACGAGCCAGTTGCTCGGCCACCATTGACCAGACGTTTTCAATTGGTGAGAGATCTGGAAAATGTGCTGGCAAGGGCAGCAGTCGAACATTTTCTGTATCCAGAAAGGCCCGTACAGGACCTGCAACATGCTGTCGTGCATTATCCTGCTGAAATGTAGGGTTTCGCAGGAATCGAATGAAGGGTAGAGCCACGGGTCTTAACACATCTGAAATGTAACGTCCACTGTTCAAAGTGCCGTCAATAGACGTGTAACCAATGGCACCCCATACCATCACGCCGGGTGATACGCCAGTATGGTGACGACGAATACACGCTTCCAATGGGCGTTCACCGCGATGTCGCCAAACGCGGATGCGACCATCATGATGCTGTAAACAGAACCTGGATTCATTCGAAAAAATGACGTTTTGCCATTCGTGCACCCAGGTTCGTCGTTGAGTATACCACCGCAGGCGCTCCAGTCTGATGCAACGTCAAGGGTAACCACAGCCATGGTCTCCGAGCTGATAGTCCATGCTGCTGCAAACGTCGTCGAACTGTTCGTGCAGATGGTTGTTGTGTTGCAAACGTCCCTATCTCTTGACTCAGAGAACGAGACGTGTATGCACGATCCGTTACAGTCATGCGGATAAGATGTCTTTCATCTCGACTGCTAGTGATACGAGGCCGTTCGGATCCAGCACGACGTTCCGTATTACCCTCCCAAACCCACCGATTCCATATTCTGCTAACAGTCATTGGATCTCTACCAACGCGAGCAGCCATGTCGCGATACGATAAACCGCAATCGCGATAGGCTACAATCCGACCTTTATCAAAATCGGAAACGTGATGGTAGGCATTTCTCCTCCTTACAGGAGGCATCACAACAATGTTTCACTAGGCAACGCCGGTCAATTGCTGTTTGTGTATGAGAAATCGGTTGGAAACTTTCCTCATGTAACCACGTTGTAGGTGTCGCCACCGGCGCTAACCTTGTGTGAATGCTCTGAAAAGATAATCATTTGCATCTCACAGCATCTTCTTCCTGTCGGATAAATTTCGCGTCTGTATCACGTCATCTTCGTGGTGTAGCAATTTTAATGGCCAGTTGTGTAATTTGAGATCGTATCATTGAAGATTAATTAAAACGATTTTTGAGATAATTGTTTTATCAGCTCGAGCGGCATATCGAATGAAAGGTAATTTAACGAACAAGCCGAATATGATGTGAAAATTATTTAATTTCACCTGAGCACCTACCCTTTGACTTCCACCATGCGGCAGTATACACTGGTGACAGGCCTTGGGGTCAGTCCACGAAAAGTCTGCACTCTACACTAGTTGCGGTAATTCGATCACAATTAGTACGAAATTACTTGTTTCTAACTCGATCAACAAGTGTGACTGCACACATTTTTTAAATACATTAGTGACACTCTTCTTGTTTAATATTAAAGCTTGTAAATCTAAATTACGACACCAATTAAAAGTAAACATGTGATTCTGTCTTTACAAGCGAACGTTGAGCCCAGTGACGTTGAAATCTTCCCGTCTCCTATATATCTCTTTTGTTACGCAACCTTCCCTTCTACGATAACCTATGAAACTTTCCCTTAGGATTTCTATCTCTTGCTTAATAATAACAAATGAAATCTTCCCTTTGAAATTAATTCTCTTTCTCAATAATTATAAGTGCAATCTTCGCATACAAATGTAAATGCTGCTTATTAAAAGTGATTTGCTGATTATTTCGACGAAACATAGAATGTGTCGTCGTCGTGGCCCTCAGTCGTTACCTGCAATAACCCAAAACTGTTCCTTACCTTTTTTACTGTTACTGGATCGCCACAGACTGCTACATCGAACTGCGACATGAATATACTTACTCTGTTTGACTATACTCTATTAGCTGCTGGTGGGCTGTCATAATAAGTGGCTGTATTTATTACCAAAGCTGACGTTATTCTTTAATAGCAAATCTAACGTTATTCTTTAATTAATTTGACTGAAGTTACGTAATTCATAGTTACTTTTTCTTGGCAAAAAATTTTGCAAAGTTTTACGTTGATGGGTTTTGGGATGGATAATTACCAGTAATGCAATATTGCTGGCAAAAATTAATTATATTCTGGAAACGATTCTTGAAATATTTACTGTTGGTAATGAAATGATTTTACAAACTTTCAAATGGGACTTACTTTTTGCGATAATTTTACAACTAGCATTGCGCAAACATACCTTGAGTAGTCTTGAGTTAAAAAAAAAAAATCAATAATATTAGTTCCTCTTATGACACCAGTTAGCTAATGCCTCTGTACATCCGTTTATAATCTCTTCTAAATCATAGCTGGTGGCTGGCAGGCACACCGCTCCTCTCAACCTCTCGCTTCAGACCTACTACCGACTCGCTTCACATCTCGCTTACTACTGACTTCCTACGAACGCTAAAGTGCGGACTCTCCCGCCAACAATGCTTTCTGGTGCACACAATCCCTGCTAGCATTACAAAATGTATCAATGCGCGGTCTTTCCCGCTCTTTTCTTAAAATGTATCCATACGCCGTCTCTCCCGCCCTTTTTAAAATTGTATCAATGTGTGGTCTTTCCCGCCAACAATACTTTGGTGCAGACATTCCGTGCTACCACAATTATTTCCAAACTGACAAATATTAATTATTCCTACTTAATCCTATTAATAAAATATAAACATTTTTCATAAATTGTGGTTTGACAATAGACAATAGAAATATAGACGTCTTGCAACGTAAGTGAGTAGATCGGTACAGATGATGCTGACTGCACAACGGAAGCAGTATTAACTGACGACCAACTCACTGACGCTGTAATTCGAACAGCCGACGAGAACGACAAAGATGATGACGAGAACGAAGACAATGAACTATCGCTCGATTATCACATGCAAATACTAAAAATGCATTTGATATAGTCCTTCAGTACATGGAACAAAGCTCTAGGTCTAACACAACAGACATTTTGTGGATTAGGAAATTGGGAAAAGTAGCGGCAAAATCTAAGTTGGCCCTTCTGCTAAGCAAAAGGATATTACGGAATTTTTTCGTCGTGATTATGACCACAACAATTTTTTTACCGTGTGATATCTTGTGTTTTAAACATCCAAGTGAAAGCAGTTGCGTGTCAATGAAGTACTGTAATAAGGTATGTACAGATGTTAAACTTTCATTCACAGTAACAATATTGCATGGGGGCTTAATTAAAATAGAATGCAAATAATTTTAATTTTTGATTTAGTAGCTGTCTGTTCGGTTACGAAGTCTCGTAACGGTTGGCCCTGACTAGTATTATTACGCTATCTGACTGCATAGAACAATAACAAAGAATGAAATGGAAATTATCATTAACACAATTAATTAATTAAGTCCCCAGCAACTATAAAACCTACGAAACCAAAGCATAAGTGTAACTGTTCTGTGTGTGGAAGTATGACTCAACGTACGCATCTGGCACGGTTCTTCTTCAATAACACAAGAAATTTTAAATATCATTTATACTGAATTAATTAAAAAAAATAGAAATACTACAATTGCGCAAGAAAACCAGGATTACACTCTAATACAAGAACACAAGCCAGATGCTTTGTTGACTGAACCTGTAATGAAGCATTATTTACGACATTAAATAATGAAAAATAAATCAAGTTTCGTTACCTTCATATACTGACCAAAATCACTCTAATCATTACAATATATCTCCACACCGACTCGCTATTACCACATCTCAACAAGAACTTTTCAGTATCACATCTCAGCAAGCACTCTCTACTAGCACATCTCAACAAACACTCTCTGCTACGAGTTCTTAACAAGCACTGACTACCACGAGCTCTCCCCAAGCACTGCCCACTACGAGTTCTCAATAATCACTGCCATTGGAGGCGGCAGAACAATACTCTCTAGCGCTGTGGCTCAGTGTAGCCACCTTTCAATATATTACCGTACGATACAGACGTATCTACTACTGTATATTACACTTCCATGTGAGATTTTTTGGTGTTTGAATGTTTTCCTCCCGTTTTGTTACTGTTACATGGCTCAATATTCTACACAGTATTTCCAGTTGAACATTGAAGTTGTGCTGTACCGTATCGTGACATTACGGGTCAATAAGAGTGTGCCTCTGATAATCTGACCTTTTTAGCGTTCCGACCATACTCCCGGACCCATAGTGAACGGAATAGCGAGCTTCTTCTGTTGAACTTATACAAGATACGAGGCGTGTTTTTTTTTAAGTAAGTACCGTTCTGAAATTAAAAAAAGACGTGCTAAGATATCTCAATAATTTTATTTTTACATGAAAGCCTGTACCTTAATCTACGCACTGACGCCATTACAGTCTGATTCTTCCTTGTTTACTTTGTGTACTGAGTGTTTAAGATGCCTCCGATAATCGTGAGTCCCGCCGACTGTGAAGTACGGGCTGTTATAAGATTTCTTAGCGCTAAAGGCCTAAAAGCGATCGATATTCATCGTGAGATCTGTGCAGTTTACGGAGAAAACATTATGAGTGATGGAATGCTAAGAAAGTGGGTCAGAGCATTTAAAGATGGCCGCACAAATGCGCTTGATGAACAACGGAGTGGGCGTCCTTCGATAGTTAATGAAAGTTTGGTGCAGGAAGTGGACAATAAGGTGAGAGAAAACGGACGCTTTACGATTTCCTCCTTGCGGGATAACTTTCCTAATGTTTCTCGTAGTGTTTTGTATGGCATTGTGACCGAGCACTTGAATTACCGAAAATTGTGCGCACGTTGGGTACCGAAAATGTTGACGGATGTGCACAAAACAAAACGTTTAGACAGTGCATTGACTTTCCTTGAGCGATGCCAAAACGACGGTGATGATTTCTTAAGCCAAACTGTTACGGGCGATGAAACATGGGTGGCCAACGTCACACCAGAATCAAAGCAACAGTCCATGGAAGTTGAGCAAGGGCATCGTTTTGCTGCAAGACAATGCCCGTAAGCATGTGGCGAATCAGACCAAAGATCTCATCACATCCTTTCGATCTCTGCGCCCAGTGACGACCATGTGTTCCTGCACTTGAAGAAACACCTGGGCGGGCAGCGTCTTCAAGACAATGACGAAGTCGAAATAGCGGTGATGCAGTGGATAACAAGTCAGGCGAAGACTTCTATAAGGAGGGTATTAAAAAAGTGGTACATGGTTATGACAAGTGCCTCAACATTGACAGAAATTATGTAGAAAAGTAAATTAAGGTATAGGCTTTCGTGTAAAAATATAATTATTGAGATATCTTAGCACCTCTTTTTTCAATTTCAAAACGGTACTTACCTAAAACACACGCCTCGTACGTAAAGGTTTCGAAGTTTTACTACCTTTCAAAGCAGTCATCAGAATCGTGTATAATCTGTTGTCAGTGATGTGGAAATCGTAGGATATCCTTTGCAGCCCCAGTTGTATTACAGATGTTTTTTGCCCGACGAATCTCTGTAACAGTTCTGAAGCGAACGACGTGAAGTGCTTCCTTCAATAGGAATCAATTTGAAGTTACAAGGGCTTAAGTCCGGGGAACAGATCGAACAGATTAGTCACAAGTGGGCCATATGCGCCCGAGCATTGCTCTGTAATACACTGCTGGTCACCGTAAATGCAACACCCTGAAGGAAGCATCCGAATCAAGTGAAATTTACACCATGGGTTTGCAGCGATGAGATATGCAACTGATTAGAATTTCAGCGCAGACGCACATCACGCGCGCCTGTGGTGCCACCTCATAGCGCCATTTAAGGCTTCGCGATTTCGACGAGTGTACGTTCGGCACGTGTGTTTACCTTGTGGTTGTTTCACACGACGATCAGTTATGCCTCGTAGACAACAGCGAACATCTTTTGATCAACTATCCGAGTTCGACAGAGGAAGGATAGTGGCTTACCGAGATTGTGGATTATCATACAGAGAAATCGCTAGTCGTGTTGGACGAAACCAACAACTGTAATGCGGATATGTGACCGTTGGATGCAGAAGGGTACGACGGACCGACGTGGTCGATCGCATTCACCTCGGTGCACCACTGCACCTGCTGATAGTCAAATTGTGCGCATGGCAGTGACGGATCGCTCAGTGACATCCCGAACCATAGCACAGCACATTGCGTCTGTAACGCATCATCCAGTGTCTGCGCGTACCATTCGACGCCGTTTACAGCAGAGTGGTCTGTCCGCAAGACGTCCATTGCTTCGTCTACCATTGACGCAGAACCACAGACGTCTCCGTCGCCAATGGTGTGATGACAGACGGATGTGGACGGCAGAATGGAATGACGTTGTCTTTACTGACGAGGCACGCTTCTGTCCGCAGCACCACGATGGTCGGATTCGAGTGTGGAGACACCGTGGAGAGAGGATGCTGGACAGCTGCATTATGCACCGCCACACTGGTCTTGCACCGGGTATTATGGTATGGGGCGGTATTGGATATTACTCTCGCACGCCTCTAGTACGCATTGCCGGTACTTTAAATAGCCGGCGCTACATATCCGAGGTGCTGGAGCCAGTTGTCCTTCCTTACCTTCAGGGCTCGGCCACAGCCATATTTCAACAGGATAATGCGCGACCACACGTGGCACGCATTGTCCAAAGGTTCTTCGTCAATTACCAGATTGAATTGCTTCCCTGGCCGGCTCGCTCTCCGGATCTTTCGCCGATAGAAAACATGTGGTTGCTCAACGAGTGATCCAGATTACATCCCCAGCTGCCACACCAGATGATCTTTGGCAACGTGTGGAAGCTGCTTGGGCTGCTGTACCCCAGGAACACATTCAACGTCTCTTTGACTCAATGCCGAGACGTGTGGCAGCGGTGATCTCCAACAATGGCGGCTACTGTGGCTACTGATTCTGGCAGGAACCACATGTCACAGACGTCTGTAAACGTAATCATGTGATACTTGGTCAACATGTTATCTACAAAATAAATCTTGTTGTGCTACCTCTTGTCTTTCTTGGTGTTGCATTTACGGTGGCCAGCAGTGTATGATGGGCAGATCCTGCAGAAAGTATCACCGCTTCTTTCTCTAAGCTGGTCGCAGGCCGTGTTCCAAAAAAGAACAGCTTAGAGACACAAGCGGTGACACTTTCTGTAGGACCTGCAAGTTGTGACTGATTTTTTCGAATGATGAGGCTGGGAAGTCCTGTACACCCACCAGACTCTCCGGACTTAAGCCCTGGTGACCTCAGTTTGGCTCCTAAATCGAATCACTTCATTGCACTTGATTCAGAACTGTTAAAGAGACTCACCATACAACAGAAATCTCCAGTGGACCTGTCAACACAACTGCTGCTGCAAAGGGCATCCTACGGCTTTCACATCACTGGCAGCTGGCTATACACAATGCTGGTGACTATTTTAAATGAGAGTAAAACTTTGAAACAATAATTTAATCTATATAAGGTGTAAATAAATAGTTGCCACTATTAAAGTTCCTACTCTTGTAAGCTACTCACTATTAAAATTGCATTTTCAGTGTTGGTTTTGATTCGGCGCTCGTTTTGTTGTTCAAAAGTTTACGAAACTGCTGGAATGGACTGGAACGGTCAAAAGGAATGTGATTCAGTGTCAGAAACATTTATAACAAATGCCATAATGGTGTTATAATAGATGGCAAAAAACCAGAATGGTTTAGAAGAGATAGAGTGTTTCGAAACGAAGTGTGCTCTCGTCAGTGCTGTCCTATGTAGTCACTGACAACTTCATAAGGAAAGTTCGCCAAGGATCAAGAGCGGATGATATGAAAATCATAGCGTATACAGACGATGGGAAAACAATGAGCAGAAATTGGAAGAATAACTGAATACCTGGTAGGGGGTGACTGAAGAAGCAGGCAGAGAAATAAGCTTAAAATGTGAGGTAATGAAAATCACTAGGGAAAATGAAAAATTGAAGGATGCAGGTTCCAGTGGAAAAATTATTAAAGAAATAACTGCTTTCAAATACTCGTATCCGGGAAATGAGCTAACCAAACCAGGAAGAAATTTCGGTGATTATAGAAAACTGCTCAAAATATTATTTCTATGCCCTAGACATAACAAGAAATTGGAAAATATCTGTCAAAAAAAAGATAGTGAAATACAAATCGTATTATATAGCAGTTTTGACCTATGGGTTAGAATGCTGGTCCTGGGCAAAGAAAGATCTGAGTAGAATGCAAGCGACAGAGATGTGCGTTCTACGGGGGATCCCGGGTAAGATGAAAAGTTATGAAACAGTACGAATCACGCTTCGGATGGAGAGAAATACGATGAAATGGTTAAAAGAGTGGCTACGAAGAAGACCTCTGGAATGGACAGAATATGGAAGGAGACTATTTGCAGGACCACGAAAATGATGATGAGACCAGATAAAGGATGACGTGGATCGGAGAAGACTACAGAGGGAGTAAATGCTGAACAATAGACAGTGGAAGAACACAGATGATTGGAAAAGGTTTTGTGAACGACGTGCATAAAAAGAAACATTTTAGGAAGAAGAGCATTATCAAAATTGCAACATCCGGAAGGATAGTACTTTTAATGTTGTTGAGCACCTCTGTAACGTTCTCGTGCCGACTGCACGATGCTGTGGCGAAACGCGCCATTCTTCGTTCGATCTTTTCTATCTCTTCTATCAGTCCTACGTGGTAAGAGTTCCAAACTGATGAACAATGCTGAAGAACTGGCCGAACAAACGCCTTGTAACCCACCTCTTCAGTGGATGCATTACATTTGCTTAAGATTCTTCCTGTGAATCGCGGTCTGACATTGCTTTTCCAACTACCTGTTTTATGCTGTCGTTCCACTTAAGATAGCTCTCGGTAGATACTCCTAGATTCTTACGGTAGTTATGTTTCCAGAAATTTAACGTCAGTTGTGTGGTTGTACAGTTTTTTTTTTTTTTTTCATCAGTCTACTGAGTGGTTTGTTGCGGCCCGCCACGAATTCCTCTCCTGTGCTAACCTCTTCATCTCAGAGTAGCACTTGCAACCTACGTCCTCAATTATTTGCTTGACGTATTCCAATCTCTGTCTTCCTCTACAGTTTTTGCCCTCTACAGCTCCCTCTAGTACCATGGAAGTCATTCCCTCATGTCTTAGCAGATGTCCTATCATCCTGTCCCTTCTCCTTATCAGTGTTTTCCACATATTCCTTTCCTCTCCGATTCTGCGTAGAACCTCCTCATTCCTTACCTTATCAGTCCACCTAATTTTCAACATTCGTCTATAGCACCACATCTCAAATGCTTCGATTCTCTTCTGTTCCAGTTCTCCCACAGTCCATGTTTCACTACCATACAATGCTGTACTCCAGACGTACATCCTCAGAAATTTATTCCTCAAATTAAGGCCGGTATTTGATATTAGTAGACTTCTCTTGGCCAGAAATGCCTTTTTTGCCATAGCGAGTCTGCTTTTGATGTCCTCCTTGCTCCGTCCGTCATTGGTTATTTTACTGCCTAGGTAGCAGAATTCCTTAACTTCATTGACTTCGTGACCATCAATCCTGATGTTAAGTTTCTCGCTGTTCTCATTTCTACTACTTCTCATTACCTTCGTCTTTCTCCGATTTACTTTCAAACCATACTGTGTACTCATTAGACTGTTCATACCGTTCAGCAGATCATTTAATTCTTCTTCACTTTCACTCAGGATAGCAATGTCATCAGCGAATCGTATCATTGATATCCTTTCACCTTGTATTTTAATTCCACTCCTGAACCTTTCTTTTATTTCCATCATCGCTTCCTCGATGTACAGATTGAAAAGTAGGGGCGAATTACAAAAAACAATAAAAAAATTGCATTGCGCGATATTCGACCCGGCGACCTTCGGACTACGAACCCGAGCGCTTACCGCTGCGCCACGACGCTGTAGAAACTTATTAATCGTAGAGAGTATTTCACCGCAACGGTTTCTTTTAACTGTCGATTTTCTCGACAACGGCTGAGAAGTGCATCTTGGTGCTTTGCCACATTACACCTCTGGCCATGAGCTTTTATTATGCGCAGTATGAATCGAATCTGAATTTCACAATTGGCGGCCTCCCCTTGTTAGAGATGTTCAGCTCGTTGCCCCATTGTGATTTGTGACAGAACAGCGTTGACACAGCGCTGTCCCACATCCACCACTTGGCTCTGCCTGCTCACAGCTGACTGGCCGAATACACGTCTGTTGTTTACGGTTGTTATTTCAAGCTGACGTCGCTTATACGCCAAGAATACAATCGCTGTCGAACCTTTTTGGACGGACGGTATATCCTGGAGTAAGGATATGTTGCACCGTCGGTGGTGGTGAGAACCGTAAGCACGGCGGCGCACTTGCGACTCTTCAAGGTCAAGGTGTACATGGTCGACGGAAGTAGGCGACTGAACAGTTTGGGCAACTTCCCACATAAAAAACCCGAAGACATTCGGGAATATGCAATGACCAATAACTCTTTCGTAAATATTCTGAACGTTTGTCTAAACATATTGCTAGCAAATGGTTCAAATGGCTCTGAGCACTATGGGACTCAACTGCTGTGGTCATAAGTCCCCTAGAACTTAGAACTACTTAAACCTAACTAACCTAAGGACATCACAAACATCCATGCCCGAGGCAGGATTCGAACCTGCGACCGTAGCAGTCGCACGGTTCCGGACTGCGCGCCTTATTGCTAGCAAGTTTTCATTTATGTCAATGAAAAGCTCCTGAATAACTTGACAACCCCAGATGGCTTATTGTCTAGAAGAAAAATAAAGAAAATTATATGAAGCAAATGTTCAGCTAGTAATTATAACTCAGTTTTTAATCTAGGCTTGCCTTTAGTGGACACAATGTTATTGTTGTGGTCTTCAGTCCAGAGACTGGTTTGATGCAGCTCCCCATGCTACTCTATCCTGTGCAAGATTCTTCATCTCCCAGTACCTACTGCAACCTACATCCTTCTGAATCTGTTTAGTGTATTCATCTCTTGGTCTCCCTCTACGATTTTTACCCTCCACGCTCCCCTCCAGTACCAAATTGGTAGCCCGCATCTCGTGGTCGTGCGGTAGCGTTCTCGCTTCCCACGCCCGGGTTCCCGGGTTCGATTCCCGGCGGGTTCAGGGATTTTCTCTGCCTCGTGATGGTTGGGTGTTGTGTGCTGTCCTTAGGTTAGTTAGGTTTAAGTAGTTCTAAGTTCTAGGGGACTTATGACCACAGCAGTTGAGTCCCATTGTGCTCAGAGCCATTTGAACCATTTTTTTACTAAATTGGTGATCCACTGATGCCTCAGAATATGCCCTACCAACCGATCCCTTCTTCTGGTCAAGTTGTGCCACAAACTCCTCTTCTCCCCAATCCTATTCAATACTTCATTAGTTATGTGATCTACCCATCTAATCTTCAGCATTCTTCTGTAGCACCAAATTTCGAAAGTTTCTATTCTCTTCTTGTCTAAACTATTTATCGTCCACGTTTCACTTCCATACATGGCTACACTCCACAGAAATACTTTCAGAAACGACTTCCTGATACTTAAATCTATACTCGATGTTAACAAATTTCTCTTCTTCAGAAACGCTTTCCTTGCCATTGCCAGTCTACATTTTATATCCTCTCTACTTCGACCATCATCAGTTATTTTGCTTCCCAAATAGCAAAACTCCTTTACTACTTTAAGCGTCTCCTTTTTCCTAATTTAACTCCCGCAGCATCACCCGATTTAATTCGACTGCATTCCATTATCCTCGCTTTTCTTTTGTTGGTGTTCATCTTATATCCTGCTTTCAAGACACTGTCCACTCCGTTCAGCTGCTCTTCCAGGTCCTTTGCTGTCTCTGACAGAATTACTATGTCATCGGCGAACCTCAAAGTTTTTACTTCTTCTCCATGAATTTTAATACCTACTCCGAATTTTTCTTTTGTTTCCTTTACTGCTTGCTCAATATACAGATAGAATAACATCGGGGAGAGGCTACAACCCTGTCTCACTCCTTTCCCAACCACTGCTTCCCTTTCATGGCCCTCGACTCTTATAACTGCCATCTGGTTTCTGTACAAATTGTAAATAGCCTTTCGCTCCCTGTATTTTACCCCTGCCACCTTCAGAATTTGAAAGAGAGTATTCCAGTTAACGTTGTCAAAAGCTTTCTCTAAGTCTACAAATGCTAGAAACGTAGGTTTGCCTTTTCTTAATCTTTCTTCTAAGATAAGTCGTAAGGTTAGTATTGCCTCACGTGTTCCAACATTCCTACGGAATCCAAACTGATCTTCCCCGAGGTCCGCTTCTACCAGTTTTTCCATTCGTCTGTAAAGAATTCGCGTTAGTATTTTGCAGCTGTGACTTATTAAACTGATAGTTCGGTAATTTTCACATCTGTCAACACCTGCTTTTTTATTTCTTCTCCATGGATTTTAATTCCTACTCCGAATTTTTCTCTTGTTTCCTTTGAAAGTGCTACTATGTTGTACTTCGTGTATCCGTATTTTAAATAAGTAAATTATTGTTGTGATCACTGTGCTGAAAACTTGCACCGATTCGCCAGAAGATTATGACCACCTACCTAATAGCATGTCTGTCCACCTCCTTGACACGGATAACAGCGATGACGCATCGTGGCACGGAAGCAGCGAGGCCTTGGTAGGTCTCTGGATGGAGGGGGCATCACACCTGCACACACAAGTCGCGTAGTGCCCGTAAACATCCCGGGCGGGTGGCGATGAGCTGTGACACCGTGTTCAAACACATCCCAGATGTGTTCGACCGGGTTCAGATCTGGCGACGGGGAGCCAGCACATCGACTGGAACTCGCCATTGTGTTCCTCAGACCACTCCGTCACACTCCTGACATTGTGACATGGTGCGTTATCTTGCTGAAAAATACCACTGCCGCCAGGAAACATGATCGTCATGAAAGCGTGGTCTGCAACCTGTGCACGATACTCCTTGGCCGTAATGTTGCCTTGCACGACCTCCACTGACTAATGCTCACGCGAATGTCCCACAGGTCACGATGGAGCTGCCACCAGCTAACCTCCGTCCCGCAGTACAGGTGTCAAGGAGCTGTTCCCCTGGAGGAGAGCGAGATTAGTGTTTTACGGCTCGTCGATAACGAGGTCATTAGAGGCGGTTCACAAGCTCATTCCCCTGGAAGACGACCAATTCGCGCCCTCCCGTCGGCATGATGAAGTAGGTATCGGGATCCACCAGACCATACGAGGTGCATTCAAGTTCCAAGGCCTCCGATTTTTTTTCTCCGGACTGGAAAGAGATAGAAACATGCGCATTGTTTTAAAATGAGGCCGCATTCATTGTCAATACGTCCCAGAGATGGCAGCACCGTACGGCAGATGGAATTTTACCGCCAGCGGCGAGAATAAGAACTGTTTTAAATATTTAAAATGGCGACGTTTTCCTTACTTGAACAGCGTGCAGTCATTCGTTTTCTGAATTTGCGTGGTCTGAAACCAATTGTAATTCATCGACAGTTGAAGGAGACATGTGGTGATGGAGTTATGGATGTGTCGAAAGTGCGTTCGTGGGTGCGACAGTTTAATGAAGGCAGAACATCGTGTGACAACAAACCGAAACAACCTCGGGCTCGCACAAGCCGGTCTGACGACATGATCGAGAAAGTGGAGAGAATTGTTTTGGGGGATCGCCGAATGACTGTTGAACAGATCGCCTCCAGAGTTGGCATTTCTGTGGGTTCTGTGCACACAATCCTACACGACGACCTGAAAATGCGAAATGTGTCATCCAGGTGGGTGCCACGAATGCTGACAGACGACCACATGGCTGCCCGTGTGGCATGTTGCCAAGCAATGTTGACACGCAACGACAGCACGAATGGGACTTTCTTTTCGTCGGTTGTGACAATCCAGAAACAAAGCGCCAGTCAGCTCAATGGAAGCACACAGATTCACCGCCACCAAAAAAATTTCGGGTAACCGCCAGTGCTGAAAAAATTATGGTGTCCATGTTCTGGGACAGCGAGGGCGTAATCCTTACCCATTGCGTTCCAAAGGGCACTACGGTAACGGGTGCATCCTACGAAAATGTTTTGAAGAACAAATTTCTTCCTGCACTGCAACAAAAACTCCCGGGAAGGGCTGCGCGTGTGCTGTTTCACCAAGACAACGCAACCACACATCGAGCTAACGTTACGCAACAGTTTCTTCGTGATAACAACTTTGAAGTGATTCCTCATGCTCCCTACTCACCTGACCTGGCTCGTGGTGACTTTTGGCTTTTCCAACAATGAAAGACACTCTCCGTGGCCGCACATTCACCAGCCGTGCTGCTATTGCCTCAGCGATTTTCCAGTGGTCAAAACAGACTCCTAAAGAAGCCTTCGCCGCTGCCATGGACTCATGGCGTCAGCGTTGTGAAAAATGTGTACGTCTGCAGGGCGATTACGTCGAGAACTAACGCTAGTTTCATCGATGTCGGGTGAGTAGTTAATTAGAAAAAAAAATCGGAGGCCTTAGAACTTGAATGCACCTCGTACAACGCTGTGCCAACGTCCAGTACCGACGGCCATGTTCCCATTTCAGTCGAAGTTGCCGATGTTGCGGTGTTAACATTGGCACATGCTTGGGTCGCCGGCTGCGCAGGCTCATCGTTTAAGGAGTGTTCGGTGCACTGTGTGTTCGTACAGACTTGCACTATGCCAAGCTCTAAGTCTGATGTCAGTTCCACCGCAGTTCATCGCCAATCCTGTTTTACCAGTCTGCCCAGCCCACGATGACCGACATCTGTAATCAACATCTACATATATACTGCGCTAACCACCAAGCGGTGTGTTGCGGAGGGCACAATTCGCGCAAAAGTAAAATCCCCCCCCCCCCCCCTCTGTTCCACTCGCGGATCTCGCGAGGAAAAAACGACTGTCTGAACGCCTCAGTACGCGTTCTTATTTCCCTTATCTTTGAATGGTGATCATTACGCGATTTGAAAGTTGGTGGTAATAATATGTGCTCTACATCCTCGGCGAAGATTGGATTTCGGAATTTTGTGAGCAGCCCCTTCTGTTTACTGCGTCGTCTATCTGCAAGTGTGTCCCACCTCAAACTTTCTATGAGATTTGTAACGTTCTCGCGATGACTAAATGTACTAGTCACGAATCTTGCCGCCCTTATTTGGACCTTTTCAATCTCTTGAATCAGAACCAATTGGTAAGGGTCCCATACAGACGAACGATACTCTAAGACTGGACGAACTAACGTATTGTAGGCTATTTCCTTTGTTGAAGGACTGCATCGCTTCAGGATTCTACCAATTAACCGCAATCTAGAGTTCGCCTTACGCGTTGCTTGTGTAATCTGATCATTCCATTTGAGATCATTTCGAATAGTCACACCCAGATACTTGTCTGATGTTACCGCTTCCAAAGTCTGATCATTTATTTTGTACTCATACATTAATGGGGATTTTCGCCTTGTTATATGCAGTATGTTACACTTACTAATATTGAGAGATAGCTGCCAGTCATTACACCACGCATTTATTTTCTGCAAATCCTCATTGATTTGTTCACAACTTTCGTGTGATACTACTTTCCTGTAGACTACAGCATCATCGGCAAATAGTCTAAGGCCGCTGTCAATACCATCAACCAGAACGTTTATGTAAATCGTAAAAAGCAGAGGACCTATTACGCTGCCTTGGGGCACACCTGAAGTTACTCATGTTTCTGTTGAAGTTACCCCGTTCAGGACGACATACTGCTCCCTGTCTGTTAGAAAACTTTCTATCCAACCGCATATGTCATTGGATAGACTGTAAGCGCGCACTTTTTTTTAGCAAGCGACAGTGCGGAACTGAGTCGAACGCCTTTCGAAAGTCGAGAAATATGGCATCAACCTGGAAGCCGGTATCTAGAGCCTGTTGCATATCATGCACAAAGAGGGCCAGCTGTGTCTCTCATGACCGCTGTTTCCTAAAACCGTGCTGGTTTCTGCAGATGAGCTTCTCAGAGTCTAAAAAGGTCATTATGTCTGAACACAAAATATGTTCCATGATTCTAAAACAAATCGATGTCAGTGAAACTGGCCGGTAATTATGTGCATCCGATTTTCTACTCCACCCCACGATGTCTGAACGTGGTTACACGTCGGTTGCGCCCCATGTTGAAGACAATCACCACAGCACTCCTCGGCCACCCAACATGTCGTGCAGTTTCCCAAATACTCATGCCGAGCCTCCGGACCATCACAATCTGCCCATGCTCAAACTCAGACAGATAGCGCACCTTCCCTATTGCAGACAGGGACAGAAGCTCAGTGATACTACACGCACCGTTCGTGAGTCTCACCAGCAGTCATTCCTCGCCAGAGGACGCTGCTATCACCTGGTCGAGTTTATATCGATAGTATGTCGATAGTCATGATGTACTGGCTGATCAGTGTACATCCTTAATAGATGAGTAACATTTCTACCATATCTTTGTTGATGCACATTGTACTCACACAAGCCATAAGCTGAAGATGGCTGGCCGGCCGGTGTGGCCGAGCGGTTCTCGGCGCTTCAGTCTGGAACCGTGCGACCGCTACGGTAGCAGGTTCGAATCCTGCCTCGGGCATGGATGTGTGTGATGTCCTTAGGTTAGTTAGGTTTAGGTAGTTCTATGTCTAGGGGACTGATGACCTCAGATGTTAAGTCCCATAGTACTAAAAGCCATTTGAACCATTTTTTGAAGATGGCTGACTGAATGACTGGTATTCATAATTCTTGTTTCCATTTGTTTACTGTCAACTCCGGCAAGTGGACGAGTTACGGTCCGTCGGGTACAGGAGAGCCAAAGTAGTTTTGTGTTATCTTTTTAACAATATGATGTTTAATGGTTCAAATGGCTCTGAGCACTATGGGACTTAACATCTGATGTCATCAGTTCCCTAGAATTTAGAACTACTTAAACCTAACTAACCTAAGGACATCACATACATCCATGCCCGGGGCAGGATTCGAACCTGCGACCGTAGTGGTCTCCCGGTTCCAGACTGAAGCGCCAAGAACCGCTCGGCAACAACGGCCGGCTTGTCATGTTTACGTGAATGGTACACTGGGATACGTTTTTCAAAAGGGCTTGAGGAGAAGAAGTGGATTATCGAATAAAAAATACAGGGTACCGTTTAAAAATGACGTACTGCTGTTTGTACCGTTGTAACGAACAAAGACACGAGGAAAGCTGGGTAATGTCCCTCTGGTACCTAAACGAAATTTGCGTTATGGATTTTCTATTTTGCTTCTGGAAAAATGTATTTTGGGTTGGTCAAGATAAATGAGACATTGTGTACAAGCACCACATTGATTTTGTGTCAAACGGCCGTCGAAGCGAAAATTCCCTTATGTTAGAAACGGTAAAATTACCACTCGCGAATGATGCCAACAAATATTTATGATGCATTGCACAACTAACAAACCTGGTGCAAACGACAGGGTTGGTGGCTTAAAACGACAGGCGGTGATTTCGAGGGTCTGAAGCTACTTCGCTCGCCACGAATGTTCCGTTTGAGTTACTTCGAGACCGAATGGAGCACATCAAAGATTAACGAACCTGGCAGGGCAAACTCATCAGTTCAGGTTGTATGGCAGCCGCTGCAACCTCTGCCTCACCACTATCTGTGGCCCGCTTGTTTGTTTACGTGTCTGACTCTTCAATATTTCACAATCTGTACTTTTTCCCCGGGTGGAAACAATGAACTATGTATGATCTCGAAAACCAATAGGAACACACTCTCCTACAGCTTCCGAATATCGCTGCGTTGAAAGAACTCTTTGTCATGAAGTAAATGCCCCTTCAGAATCAATTTGTACATTTTATTGCTTACTGATCCCTTAGAGACTAGTTAAGGTCTAAGACGAGGATAATTATTCTTTACAGTGAAGTATGTATTTACAGAAAGCACGCCAAAACTGTATAGTGAATTATTTTTAAATCAGTGTTGGGATTTGCTTGCTTGTTTCGGCATTTATTTGCGCCAGAAAACATGGTTTTGTATCGCGGGGTTGATAACGGTTATTTATAGCTTATTTTCGTTTTTACGTTAGAAATCAAAAGCGCTCGCTGAGATAGATCAAGTGAGCTTTTACTTCTGTCGGGCTGCATTACTTTTTCTTCCTTTAATGCTCAATCCGAACATTAGGCGGCAATAGTCTGATGGCAGAAAATATCCAGTCTTCACATATTTCTGTCTTCTTCTTGATTTCTGTGTAGGATTTACAGCCGACATATTTTATACTTTTATCCATTTAATTCAGTCATGACCTTACGTATGTTCGTTTCGGTTGGCCCGTCACTCCATTATTGTTTTTAGAAGTAGCTCATGTCTCAATAAACCACAAAAAATATGAATTCTTCTTTTCCCATAGTGTTCCACAACATCCTCTTCTCTCGCACTCTTTTAAAAATTTCTTCATTCGTGATGTCATCAGTCCATTTGATTTCCAGAATGCCCCTTTAACACATCTTAAAAGCATTCAGCCTCCTTTCCTCAGTTCCCAGAGCACAGATCTCACAGCCATACAATGGCACACTCCAGATATACACCTTGAGACACATTACCTGATTTGCTGGCTGTAACTTTTTGAGGTCAATATTCCCTTTTTTCTGAAGGCAGTTTTTGTTTTGGAGTTATGTTTCCTGTTTCTTCTTTGCTTCTCTAGTGATCTTGCTTCATAAATAAATAAATCAGTGGTAGCTGCGTGGTCTACGGCGCCTTGCCACGGTTCGCGCGACTCCCCCCGTCGGAGGTTCGAGTCCTCCCTAGGGCATGGGTGTGTGCGTTGTCCTTAGCGTAAAGTTAGTTTAAGTGAGATTAACTAGTGTCTAAGCCTAGGGACCGATGACCTCAGCAGTTTGGTCCCACAGGAATTTACAACAAATTTCCAAAAAATAGTGAACTTATTACAGTAACTCTTCATATATGCACTTGGGCTGTGGTCGGCGCAACTTTTATAATGCTCTACCTTACATAATTTTAAAGCCATACGGTAAATTGGTTTTATCAACATAATTGTCCATTTTATTATTTTTTAAATTACTTTTAACGAGATCACTGTGTGGTTTATGTAGGCGTTCTATGAATTTTAAACATGACAAGTTATAAATTATTTTCATAAAACGTCTGTATGCTCAATTTCTAGACGTTAATTTGAATTTTCGCGTGTAATTTCAGATTTATTACTATTACGTTGGTTTACGAAATAACGACACCTTAGAATGAATTTTCACGTAACAAGAATATCTGCATTAACTCAAGCTGACGACCTTAGGTGGTTGTTTAAGGTACGCCGCCTCATTAAATAGCACTAGTCGTGGTATAAGTGTACACGTGAACATACGAGATTTGCATGTCGTGCGTCATTATTTTGTTCTATAACTGTATAATTGCATTTTTGTAGAAACGACTTCTCATTTGTTCTGTTTATGTGACAAATTCTGATTATGGCTGTGGCCGAAACGCATTATGTTGCACAACTTCTAAAAACTGAGGGTATAAATGTCCATGTTTTTATTTTCACCTTATATTTACTTTCCCATTACTTTACCCATTTTATTTAACATGGCTCCAAGGTCTTCACTTTGAGCTAGTAAAAAGAGGAAAGCTTGGCATTTGTTATGATAATAACTCACGCCCAGCAACACCTGTAATGACGCCGGGCGGATGTTTCGGAAGGCATAGAGTGAAACTCCACGAATTACTTGTCGGGAGCGAGAGAAATAGCCTGAATATCTCTCGTCGATAAAAAATAAGTAAATAAACTTACAGTATAAATAATAAACTCTAGTGCCTATAGTTTACTCTTCGGGTCTACAGGGTACGGAGTAGCTACTTTTACCAACTGATAATAATGAAATTTTGTACATCCCCAGCCTGTCTACATCTACATCAATACTCCGCAAGCCACCAGCGGTGTGTGGTGGAGGGTACTTCTTGTACCGCTAACTGATCCCCCTTCTCTGTTCCACTCGAGAAAGGCGCGTGGGAAGAATGATTGTCACTAAGCCTCTGTATTAGCTCTAATTTCTCGAATTTTCTCTTTGTGGCCACTTCGTGAGATGTAGTGGGAGAAAGTAATATGCTTTCCGACTTTTCCCGGGAGGTACTCTTTCGAATTTTCAATAGTAAACTTCTTCATGATGAGCATCGCGTCTCCCAATGGAGTTACTGTAGCTGAGCATATAGGTAGCGCTCTCGAGCCGACTAAACGTTCCCGCGAGAAAACACACCACTCTTCGTTATATCCCTTCTATTTACTCTATCAGTCCTACCATGTAAGGGTCCCACGTTAGTGAACAATACTCAAGAATCGGCGGAGTAAGCGCCTTGTAAGCCATTACAAGGGCTATCGTCTCAGTTGTGCGACTGGATTCTTGATTTCCTGTCAGGAAATAGACGGCAAATCATCGAGTAAAACTGAAGTGATATCAGGTGTTCCCCAGGGAAGCGCCCTGGGACCTCTGCTGTTCCTGATCTATATAAATGACCTGGGTGACAATCTGAGCAGTTCTCTTAGGTTGTTCACAGATGATGCTGTAATTTACTGTCTAGTAAGGTCATCCGAAGACCAGTATCAGTTGCAAAGCGATTTAGAAAAGATTGTTGTATGGTGTGGCAGGTGGCAGTTGACGCTAAATAACGAAAAGTGTGAGGTGATCCACATGAGTTCCAAAAGAAATCCGTTGGAATTCGATTACTCGATAAATAGTACAATTCTCAAGGCTGTCAATTCAACTAAGTACCTGGGTGTTAAAATTACGAACAACTTCAGTTGGAAAGACCACATAGATAATATTGTGGGGAAGGCGAGCCAAAGGCTGCGTTTCATTGGCAGGACACTTAGAAGATGCAACCAGTCCACTACAGAGACAGCTTACACTACACTCGTTCGTCCTCTGTTAGAATATTGCTGCGCGGTGTGGGATCCTTAACAGGTGGGATTGACAGAGGACATCGAAAGGGTGCAAAAAAGGGCAGCTCGTTTTGTATTATCACGTAGTAGGGGAGAGAGTGTGGCAGATATGATACGCGAATTGGGATGGAAGTCATTACAGCAAAGACGTTTTTCGTCGCGGCGAGATCTATTTACGAAATTTCAGTCACCAACTTTCTCTTCGGAATGCGAAAATACTTTGTTGAGCCCAACCTACATAGGTAGGAATGATCATCAAAATAAAATAAGAGAAATCAGAGCTCGAACAGAAAGGTTTAGGTGTTCGTTTTTCCCGCGCGCTGTTCGGGAGTGGAATGGTAGAGAGATAGTATGATTGTGGTTCGACGAACCCTCTGCCAAGCACTTAAATGTGAATTGCAGAGTAGTCATGTAGATGTAGATGTAGATGTAGACGTAGATGTACTTTCGTGGATGTTAGTCGTAGTGCGGACCCCTAGAAATTAATTGTAGTGCCTGACAACACTCAACTACCGATGTAAACCCGTCCACACAATAGCAGCGTCTCTTGGCTTGGAATGACTGCTAGTCAGACACACGCACGGTGCATGTAGAATCTGTGAGCGTGCTTTCTGTGTGTAGAAAGGGGCAGGCTCGCGATCTATCTGAGTTTTGCCGAGGGCAGATTGTGATGGCCTTGACGCGTATTTCTGAAACTGCACGACTAGGGTGTTCGAGGAGTGTTGTGGCGAGTGCCTTCAACACGTGGCGAACTCAAGGTGAAACGACGTAGGGACGTCGTGGCGTTGGACGGCTACCCCTCATTACAGATGTCGGACGTCGTAGGCTGGACAGACTAGTAAAACAGGACAGGCGGCGAACTGTGGCGGAACTAACATCAGACGTTAATGGTGGGCAGAGTACAAGTGCGCCTGAACACACAGTGAGCAGAACACTTCTAACGATGGGCCTGTGCAGCCGATGAAGCAAGCATCTGCGAATGTTAAGACCACGACATCGGCAACTACGACTGAAATGGGCATGTGACCGTCGGCAGCGCACATTGGCGCAGCGGGAGAGCGTTGCATGGTCTGATGAATCCCGATACCTTCTTCATCTTGCCGATGGGAGGGAACGAAACCGTCGTGTTTCGGAGGAACAGCTCCTTGATGCCTGTACTGCGGGACGAAGATAAGCTGGCGGCTGCTCCATTAAGTTCTAGGTAACACTTACGTGGGCATCCATGAGTCCAGTGTAGCTCGTGCAGGGCACCATGACGACCAAGGAATATCGTACACTGGTTGCAGACCACGAACACCCCTTCACGACGATCATGTTTCTCGACGGCACTGGTATTTTTCAACAAGATAATGCGCCATGTCACAAGGCCAGCAGTGTGATGTTCGAGCACCCCCCAATACACCACATCTGAACCTGATCTAACATATCTGGGATGTGGTTGAACGTGGCGTCAGGGCTCATGCCCCCCCCCCCCCCTCCCTCTCCCCGGCATTTACGGGAATTAGGTGGCTTGTGCGGCCGGCCGGAGTGGCCGTGCGGCTCTGGGCGCTTCAGTCTGGAACCGAGCTGCTGCTACGGTCGCAGGTTCGAATCCTGCCTCGGGCATGGATGTGTTTGCTGTCCTTAGGTTAGTTAGGCTTAAGTAGTTCTAAGTCTAGGGGATTGATAATCTCAAATGTTAAGTCCCATAGTGCTCAGAGCCATTTGAACCATTTTTTTTTTATTTCTTGAGGAACGACGCGTTCTCAAACTCAACTAATCGGTTGTGTTATGATTGTGTCAAAAATCGAAGTTTTGGAATGTTACCCCCTGTAGGATAAATTTCTGTGGATGTCCATGGACACGAGATTGTTCGCAAACAGGAAAAAAGAATCACGATATATCTCTCTGAGTTCACACGTGAATGTGGAGAAGGGTAGTTGCATATTAAAACTTGGGCGATGCATAGAAATAACTGCTACAATATAGTACAGAAGGTAACTGATGAAAATACGCAACGACACGAATGGAAATGACATTATCATTCAAAGACAATCAATACAGTGAAGTCAACGCAATTTACGATGTTCCCCTGTGGCGCGGGGTTGCGGCTAACGAAAACGCGGCGGGATCGATGGGAGCGTCCTGCGAACAAATAAGACTGACGAACGGGAATGAAAGGACAAGCACGACGACAGACAACCGATCAAGACACCAAGATCAACAACAAAGTACTAAGCCATGGGGTCACAAGAGACAACCTCACCAGATCAAAACAACGGCCACTCGTAACGGGAAGTAAGCAAAATGGTTCAAATGGCTCTGAGCACTATAGAACATCTTAGGCCATCAGTCCCCTAGAACTTAGAACTACTTAAACCTAACTAACCTAAGGACAGCACACATCACCCAGTCATCACGAGGCAGAGAAAATCCCTGACCCCGCCAGGAATCGAACGCGGGAACCCGGGCGTGGGAAGCGAGAACGCTACCGCACGACCACGAGCTGCGGACGGGGAAGTAAGCATACGGAACGTAAACACGATGTCTATAAGCGAGATGTCAACTGAGTCAACACGAATACCAGACTGTCTCGCGTTGTTTTTTTTCTTTATTGTTATTTTTATACCTGTACAGGTAGGCCGGCAGCGACAAAACTACGCCGCTCTTCGGCCAGAGACATTACAATCAGTACAGAAAGAAGAATAGATAAACAAAAGAAAACGGTGGTAAAAAAACAGTATAGAAAGTTAAAAAAAACTTGGAGCCGTTCACAGACGCAGTGAAAATAAAAAAAAACGTTCAGCACCGGCACACGAACATAGACGATAGAAATGACATATGTGAACGATGGAGCACAAACGACGAAACACTGAATCACTATCATGAAGTCACATACAAACACTGACGACGATCTCCGGCGCGCCAATGTTCACTGGTCGTGTACGAGTCCGGGCACCTGCCAGAGGGGAAGAGGTGGGGGAGGAGGGAGAGCAGGAGGGTGGAGTTGCCAGTGGCAGAGGAGAGGGGGGGGAAGAAGGTTGGGCGTAGGGGAAGCCCGGGGAGAGAGGAGGGAGGGAGGAAGGGAGAAGGGAGAGAAGGGAGAAAGTGTGTCCTTAGGGAAAAACACAGTGGGTGGAAGAGGACGATCAAAGTTGGTAGGAGGGGTAGATGGAGGGGATGAAGGCATCATCAGGGAGGAGGAGTTGGCGGAAACCACCTTGGGCGAGGGTATGGAGAGTGCAGAGACGGAGAGCAGGTGGGACATGGGAATACAGGCGCAGCAGCAGACGGGGATGGGAGAGGATCGGAGAAACAAGTGGGTGAGAGGGATCAAGTTTGTGGGAGGTGTAGAGGATCCGTATCTGTTCGAGCAAAAGGTGCGGGAACGGAATGGGGTCATACAGGATCCACGTGGGGGAGGGAAGGCGGATGCAATAGGTGAGGCGGAGTGCATGGCGTTCTAGGATTTGAAGCCATTTGTAAAAGGTAGGAGGGGCGGAGATCCAGGCGGGATGGGCGTAGCAGAGGATAGGGCGTATGAGGAGTTTATAGGTGTGGAGGATCGTGGAGGGGTCCAGACCCAATGTGCGGCCAGAAAGGAGGAGACAGAGTCTGGAGCATGCCTTGGATAGTCTAGAGATGGGGGGTCCAGGAGAGGGAATGGTCAAGGGTATGTAAACCCATTTCACGCTTCAACCCCATTTTTTTCACAGCCGAGCAAACCCTATCCTAAACTCCATACACCCTTAAAAATCAGCCACTCCATCGTTCCTCCCAATGCCGCGAGACCCCTCGAGAGGCGGTTCGGCCGCTGTTCCACAAGTTCTTTAACATCACTACGGCGACTTGCAAGTGAATGAGGATGAAATGATGATGAAATACACACAACACCCAGTCATCTTGAGGCAGAGAAAATCCCCGACCCCGCCGGAAATTTTACCCGGGACCCCATGTGCGGGAAGCGAGAACGCTACCGCAAGACCACGAGCTGCAGGCACGGTCAAGGGTGACGCCAAGGTACTTCAGGGGGTGGGTGACGGTGATAGGATGTACATAAATGGTGATATAGAAGTCGAGAAGATGGAAGGAAGGGGTGGTTTTGCCTACAATGATCGCCTAGGTCTTGGAAGGATTGACCTTGAGCAACCACTGGTTACACCAAGTGGTGAACCGGTCAAGATGGGATTGGAGAAGGTGTTGGGAGCGTTGCAGGATGGGGGCCAGGGCAAGGAAGGCGGTGTCATCGGCGTACGGGAGAAGATTGACAGGGGGTTAAGGCGGCGGCATGTCCGCCGTATAGAGACGGTAGAGAAGATGGGAGAGGACGGAAGCTTGGGGTACACCAGCGGAGGGGTAGAAGGTGTAGGAATCCGTGTTATGGATGGTGACATAGGACCTCGCTGAGTGAGATACAGCCGCCTAAATACAGGACAGGGAATGCCTCTATTGGCCGCTGGGACCACGTGTTCCACAGTGGCGCCCTCACATTAGACTTTTTTTTGTTACCATTTTGTTCGATATTGTTCGTTGCATTTGTTCAGTGCGGATGTCCCATGCCACCTGTTCAAGTTCAGTGTTGAGCCATTGACTCAGATTTTATTACAGAGGGCAGATAACCCTCTGACCGAACACCCTGAGCTACCGTGCTGGCCACTCGGGGCCAGGAGCGCGCGCAGCCACGGGTTACGGCGCGACTGCTGCAGCGGCCTCTAGTGCTCTTCGAGGTCCATGCTGTCTGTCGCGGATTCGAAACCCGCGGCGCTCCGGACCAGACCTTGGACATTACAAAATGCGGAACATGATTCTTGATGGGTGTATGATGACTACGTCCGGTAATTTACGCTCTGCAACATGCTTCCGTGCTGACAATATGATTGGTAAGGAGTTCTTGTGGTAAGGCGTCCAATTTCCCCACCAGTGAGGTTGACAATTCCTGGATGCTCGTTGGTGCATGTGCACGTCCTACATCATGTCTCTCTAACGGACCCTACACGTACACGATGTGATTTAACTCGGCGGAACAACAGGCCAGTCCACTCTGCGAATATCTCTTATTCCGAGAGCTGTTGCACCTGAGCAGTTCAAACCGGCCGCGCATTGTCATCTATAAAAGCGATATCAGGACCGAATACATCCACAGCAAGAAGCAGTGGGTAAGGAATACAGTGTCATAATAATGAGTTTTGCTATTTGGGCAGCAAAATAACTGATGACGGTCAAAGTAGAGAGGATATAAAATGTAGACTGGCAATGGCAAGGAAAGAGTTTCTGTAGAGGAGAAAGTTGTTAGCATCGAGTATAAATTCGTCAGCAAGTCTTTTCTGAAAGTATTTGTTTGGAGTGTAGCCATGTATGGAAGCGAAACGTGGACGATAAACAGTTTAGAAAGAAGAGAATAGAAGTTTTCGAAATGTGACGCTACAGAAGAATGCTGAAGATTAGATGGGTAGATCACGTAACTAATGAGGAGGTACTGGAAAGAATTGGGGAGAAGAATTTGTGGCGCAACTTGACTAGAAGAAGGGATCGGCTGGTAGGTCATGTTTTAAGTCATCAAGGGATCACAAATTTAGTTTTGAAGGGCAGCGTGGAGGGTTAGCGAGACAAAGAGATGAATAAGCAGATTCAGAAGGATGTAGGTTGCAGTAGTTAATTGAAGATTAAGAAGCTTGCGCGGGATAGAGTACAATAGAGAGCTGCATCAAACCAGTCTCTGGACTGAAGACTATCACAACAATAATGTTGCACCGTGTTCAAAGATTTGGAGGTCTGTATGCCCATGCGACCTTATTCTTCTACACACCATAACATACGGACCACCAAAACGATGATATTCGACAATA
Source organism: Schistocerca nitens (assembly GCF_023898315.1). NCBI lineage: Eukaryota > Metazoa > Arthropoda > Insecta > Orthoptera > Acrididae > Schistocerca > Schistocerca nitens. The sequence continues at coordinate 211,616,582 of NC_064617.1, forward strand.
TTCCAGGGTACATTACGTTCTCTCATACGGCAAGAGGTGAGAACACGTAATGCACCTAGGAGCACTGTCGAATATGATCGTATCGTGATCCAGGTGTTTTGGTGCTGGGAGACATAATGTTGTGTGGGGGTACTGACTTGACAGTGACACAGTATGCCAAAGTAACTTTGCCTGCCGGTGTGGCCATGCGGTTAAAGGCGCTTCAGTCTGGAACCGCATGACCGCTACGGTCGCAGGTTCGAATCCTGCCTCGGGCATGGATGTGTGTGATGTCCTTAGGTTAGTTAGGTTTAAGTAGTTCTAAGTTCTAGGGGACTGATGACCACAGATGTTGAGTCCCATAGTTCTCAGAGCCATTTGAACCATTTTTTGCATCAAACCAGAGTTCGGCCAGTAGACCACATTAACAACACAAAATGCATACCGGAACTAAAATTACTAGCTGTTTTTGTGCAACCATTACGTGAATCAGTTTAATACGAGAGTAATTATGATCCGTAAAAATTACAAATGTCTTGAAATTACGAGGGGAGTTTGAAAAGTCCGTGCAAATACCGAGAAATGGTACCACCGGCGCGAATCGAGGTCATGTTTAGTTAGTAGCCCCTTTGTAAAGAATAGACACCAAGTTTCAGCCATATTGGTCTATGTCTTTGTGTTTGGAATTCGTGTGAATCAAGGAAGTCGAGTAATTGTCAAAAAATGGACGAAGAAGAATTTCGTGTGGAGATTAAACATTACTTTATGAAAGGCAAAACGCCTCAGGAGACTAAAGAGAAGCTTGATAAACATTACAGTGACTCTGTACCTTCGATTAGAACAATTGATAAGTGGTTTCAAAAGTTTCAGATTGGCCATATGGGCACAAGTGATGCTGAACGTTTTGGACGCCCTGTGGGTGTTACAACTCCAGAAATCATTGATAAAATCCATGATATGGTGATATATGACAGAAGAGTTAATGTGCGTGAGATTGCTAGTGCTGTGGGCATATCTAATGAACTGGTACATAATATTTTGCTTAAACATTTGGACATGAGCAAACTATCCGCAAGATGGGTTCCGCGATTGCTCACGCTTGACCAAAAACGGAATCGTGTGAAGTGTTGCAAGGATGGTTTGCAGCTGTTCAGGAAGAATCCGCAAGACTTTAAACGTCGTTGCATCACTGTGGAAGAAACGTGGATACATTACTATACTGCTGAGACCAAACAACAATCTAACCAATTTGTTATCAAGGGAGAATCTGCACCAAAAAAAGGCGAAGACCATTCCTTCGGCCGGAAAGGTTATGGCGACTGTCTTTTGCGATTCGCAAGGGATAATCATCTACTATCTGGAAAAGGGTAAAACTATTACAGGTGCATATGATTCATCGTTATTGGACCGTTTGAAAACCGAGCTGCAAGAAAAACGCCGGCGATTGGACCGCAAAAAAGTCATTTTCCATCACGACAATGCACCAGCACACACCTCAACAGTTGTGGTCGCAAAATTAATGGAAATAGGATTCCTAACTCGTTTCACATCCCCCTATTCTCCAGACGTTGCTTCCTCGGACTACTATTTGTTCAAGAACCTTCAACATCGCAGCGCGTCAGCAATCGTTGGTTAGTATATTAAAATACTAGAAACCCGCCTCGATTGAGTAAAAAGCTCCTAGTGTTAACCTAGGTTTCGGCGTAGATAACTACACCTTCTTCAGAACAAACACTAGGTGCTTTTTACGCAATCTAGGCGGGTTTCTAGTTTTTTAGTATACTATTTGTTCCCCAATTTGAAGAAGTGGCTGGCGGGTCAAAGATTTTATTCAAACGAGGAGGTGATTGCAGCAACTAATAGCTATTTTGCAGACTTGGACAATTCCTATTATTCGGAAGGGATTAAGGAATTAGAGCAGCGTTGGACGAAGTATATAAGTCTAAAAGGAGACTATATCGAAAAATAAAAATGGTTTACCCGAAACACATAAGTAGATTTTTGTTTTTGCACTGACTTTTCAAACGCCCCTCGTAACGTGCAAGCTTCGGAAAGAATTAAGTATTTATTTTTGTGTATCGTATCGCTCACAATGGTTTGATACAACAAATCCAAAACTGATTTATTTTTACGATATGTTAGACGATAATGTTTTGCAGTATAATGGTAAAGTAAAAGGACACTACAAGTTACTTAAAAAATACGTGGCACTTCGTAATTATTTGAGAATTTAAACAGTATCTAATGTGTGCGTTGATAAACAAACTGCTAAATCTTTGCTTAATAGTAAATCGTGTAACGACACTTTCTAGGTGACGGGGTATGTGCCGAAAGACAAACAGAAAAAAACGACAACGACGGTGGCTCGCAATACAGAAGAGATCCTCTGTAACCGAAGGCAGTAACGCACCCAATAAAGGGGCAGTGTATAAAGTTTTCTCAGTACCAAAATAAAATAAAAATGTTTCATTCTGTGGTCAGCAGTTAATTTGCTGGAAGAAGTAACTAGCAGTATGTGTCGCAGCGGGCTGCAGATAAAGTTTCCGCGGACGAGACTGTACAGGCGGCCCACGGCGTCTTTGTGCGGTGTGTACCGCGACAACTGCGCCGCATTCACACACAAAATAATGCAAATCACACTAATTACCGCGTGCAAATATCCGTGAAGCCCCGCCGACGCGACAGCCAATGCGGATTTGCTGCTGCCACCGGAAGCCCGCACCGCGAATCATAATATATATTTTTATTTAGGAAAACTTCCGCCCCTTATAATTCGATCAGAGCCACCCCATCCCCTGAACCGCCGGTTCTCTTTTTTATAGGCTGCGACCCTCCTCTAAACCCATTTCACGCTTCAACCCCATTTTTTTCACAGCCGAGCAAACCCTATCCTAAACTCCATACACCCTTAAAAATCAGCCACTCCATCGTTCCTCCCAATGCCGCTAGTGGTCTTATAGAAAACGTCCGGCTGATGGATATCGGCCAGCATACAGTCTTTTTGCACTACATTGGCCTTACTCAATACAGTCAAAAAATCTCCGACACCTACCTTAGCGTTACAATGTCTGTTATCTGCTTTACATTTATAACTATACTTTGCATATCAATGTAACGTCAGCTGCAGAGCGCGCTTTTCGTTATGCTGTATATTATTTCCTTCTGAAGGTCGAACGTAATTATGCAGAAGTAATGTATTAATTGCTTCAGAAGTGTAACACAAAGCCGGCCGGGGTGGCCGAGCAGTTCTAGGCGCTACAGTCTGGAACCGCGCGACCGCTACGGTCCCAGGTTCGAATCCTGCCTCGGGCATGGATGTGTGTGATGTCCTTAGGTTAGTTAGGTTTAAGTAGTTCTATGTTCTATGGGACTGATGACCTTAGAAGTTAAGTCCCATAGTGGTCAGAGCCATTTTGAACCATTTGTAATACAAATAGAGGAGTCAGATCTGACATCAGAAATCCAACGACTCACGTATAGCACATACATCAAGAACTGAATGTGGTTTTAAATTAAACCTTTCGAAAAGCTTTTCATTGCCTACCACACCGACGTCTAAACGAAGGAATACTTTCTTGTGAAGTATGTGATGGCCAAATGAGTGAAATTTCTTGGGCGGTGAAACTCAGAATGACATCCTGGATGAAGACTCGTCTACACAGACAGAAGCGGCATACGGCGTGTCTCAGAAATGTCTTACGTTTCACGTTAGTGAATAGCACAAGTTATAAACTTAAATTTGACATGTAATAATCATCCGATATACAGGGTGTTATAAAAGTGTTCTACACCGGGTGATTCAAAAAGAAAGAACAGATTTCAAGTTTTTGCTGCAAACAAATTGCACATGTCACTGCATACGGGAAATATCAAGTTTTTGACACAGCTACGTTGTTTGTTTTTAGCGACATGGCGACTACACCACAAGAGAAATCGTTTTGTGTGTTGTAATTTGCGCGAAGTCAATCCGTTGTTAAGGGCAACGTGCATTCCGCCGTCGATTCCACAAAAGGCCGCTTCTGTACATGCAAATTTATGAGTGACATACAAAATTCTTGGATGTTAGCTGCATATGCAAAGCGTAGAGTACTGGTCGGCCACGCACTTCAGATGAAAATGTCGAGCGTATCCGAGATGCGTTCACACGGAGCTCTTGGAAGTCCATAAGACGGGCTGGCAAGCTTTTCAGTGAACGGCGTGGCGTGTCCTGAAACGATGCTTACATATTAAGCCTTACAAACTGCTGTTACTGTGTCCCGGCGACCACAACAGAAGGTATGAATCTTGCATTTCATTTCTTCAGGACGTCACAGGACACTTTTCCGAACGACCCATCTTTACGGACGAATCATCCATAGGATAAAGCAAACCGCGGTAATGCAAGAATTTGGGGGTCACAAAATCCTAGCTTCGTCATCGAACATGAAAGAAACTCACCGAAACTGAATGTGTTTTGCACCGTTCCTGTTCACAAAGTTTATAGATCTTCCTTTTTTATGGAGGAAATGCTGCGAAATTGATTGTTTCCTCAGCTACACGACAATCCTAGTGATCACATTTTTATGCATAACTGAGGCCCGCTTCGCTTGCACCTTGAGGTGCGGCGTTATTTTAACAAAACCATCCCACTATGTTCGATTGGTAGACGTGGACAACAAGATTTTGTTCATTGTTTTTGACCTACCAGGTCACGATTTTTTCCTGTGGGGGTACATACGAGGGTCGACTGAAAAGTAATGCCTCCACCTTCGTAACTCTTCAACAGTTGGCAGCACTGGTATGCGGTAGGTACTGGCTCGTTGCTTAGCCTCTTCTCTAGAGTTGGCGGGAAGCCTTAGCATTGAACGGTTGTGTTGCTACGGTGAAAAGTATGGAACACTGCGCAGACGGTCGATCAATGCGATTTAAGCAATGTGCAGTCATTGAATTCTTGACAGCAGAAGGTGCCACCCGGAAAGAGATACATCAGAGAATGCAGTTTATGGTGATTGTGTTGATGTGAGTACTGTGCGTCGTTGGGCGAATAAGTTCAAAGATTCCAGAATGAGATTTTCACTCTGCAGCGGAGTGTGCGCTGATATGAAACTTCCTGGTAGGTTAAAACTGTGTGCCGGACCGAGACTCGGACTCGGGACCTTTGCCTTTCGCGGACAGGTGCTGTACCATCTGAGCTACCCAAGCACGACACACGACCTGTCCTCACAACTTCAATTCTGCCAGTACCTCGTCTCGTTTTAATCTTCCAGGAAGTTTCATATCAGCGCACACTCCACTGCAGAGTGAAAATCTCATTCTGGAAACATCCCCCAGGCTGTGGCTAAGCCACGTCTCCGCAATATCCTTTCTTCCAGGAGTGCTAGTTCTGTGAAGTTTGGAAGGTAGGAGCCTGTTGCTGTGAACTTGTGCTGTGAAGCTGACTTCAACATAAATTCTAATTCTTTCAGTCTATTTGCCGATCCTTGTTCCTTATTGAGTTTCAGTCGCTTTCTACTTGGTGTTTGTTACTGTTTGCTTCAAATGGCTCTAAGCACTATGGGACTTAACATCTGAGGTCATCAGTCCCCTAGAACAACTTAAACCTAACTAACCTAAGGACATCAGACACATCCATGTCCGAGGCAGGATTCGAACCTGCGACCGGAGCAGCAGCGCGGTTCCGGACTGAAGCGCCTAGAACCGCTCGGCCACAGCGGTCGGCTTTGCTACTGCTTCTAATAGAGAGTGAGTTATATCTGGTTTCATGTTAAATGGCTTCCACCTGTCAGTTTGTTCTTTGATTGTGGGTCGGGATTAAATGTTTTTGCCTGAAGGTATAAATTCTTCATTTATGTGTTTGCGTACTGGGGTGGATCAGGAGAATAATTTTGTGTGGTACAGCTGGCCTTGCTTAGTGAGCGCGTCTGATTGTTAAAATATTTTTATGTGATCCTTTGTAACTCGTCGCAGTTGGCGCTCTACCTTTGCTTAATTCCGTTTGGCCTTGGCTCATCGGCGCTGCCTATTACAACTTTAAACGTAGCTTTATTACGTTTGTGCCATGTTTCCCAGGACTTGTTGCTATTCGTTAACAATTCAGGAGTCATCGAATATTGCCATCAGATACAAGCACCGTTGTTTTTACTTGTTCTTGTACATATTTGAGGGCGTTAATTTATTTATTAATATCTTGAAAAGTTATTTGAAATATGTTTCTAGCTATGGGCAATATAATGTATAATTTGGGGAAACTGAAGGAGCCACCCGCTTTCGTGAACCTTTATATTGTGTGTTTGTTTGATGTACGAGGACAGTTCAATAAGTAATGCAACACATTTTTTTTCTGAAACAGGGGTTGTTTTATTCAGCATTGAAATACACCAGGTTATTCCCCAATCTTTTAGCTACACAACACTATTTTTCAACGTAATCTCCATTCAATGCTACGGCCTTACGCCCCCTTGAAATGAGGGCCTGTATGCCTGCACGGTACCATTCCACTGATCGATGTCGGAGCCAACGTCGTACTGCATCAATAACTTCTTCATCATCCGCGTAGTGCCTCCCACGGATTGCGTCCTTCATTGGGCCAAACATATGGAAATCCGACGGTGCGAGATCGGGGCTGTAGGGTGCATGAGGAAGAACAGTCCACTGAAGTTTTGTGAGCTCCTCTCGGGTGCGAAGACTTGTGTGAGGTCTTGCGTTGTCATGAAGAAGGAGAAGTTCGTTCAGATTTTTGTGCCTACGAACACGCTGAAGTCGTTTCTTCAATTTCTGAAGAGTAGCACAATACACTTCAGAGTTGATCGTGTGACCATGGGGAAGGACAGCGAACAGAATAACCCCTTCAGCGTCCCAGAAGACTGTAACCATGACTTTACCGGCTGAAGGTATGGCTTTAAACTTTTTCTTGGTAGGGGAGTGGGTGTGGCGCCACTCCATTGATGGCCGTTTTGTTTCAGGTTCGAAGTGATGAACCCATGTTTCATCGCCTGTAACAATCTTTGACAAGAAATTGTCACCCTCAGCCACATGACGAGCAAGCAATTCCGCACAGATGGTTCTCCTTTGCTCTTTATGGTGTTCGGTTAGACAACGAGGGACCCAGCGGGAACAAACCTTTGAATATCCCAACTGGTGAACAATTGTGACAGCACTACCAACAGAGATGTCAAGTTGAGCACTGAGTTGTTTGATGGTGATCCGTCGATCATCTCGAACGAGTGTGTTCGCACGCTCCGCCATTGCAGGAGTCACAGCTGTGCACGGCCGGCCCGCACGCGGGAGATCAGACAGTCTTGCTTGACCTTGCGGCGATGATGACACACGCTTTGCCCAACGACTCACCGTGCTTTTGTCCACTGCCAGATCACCGTAGACATTCTGCAAGCGCCTATGAATATCTGAGATGCCCTGGTTTTCCGCCAAAAGAAACTGGATCACTGCCCGTTGTTTGCAACGCACATCCGTTACAGACGCCATTTTAACAGCTCCGTACAGCGCTGTCACCTGTCGGAAGTCAACGAGACGAAGCGGGAATGTTTGAAAATATTCCACAAGAAATTTCCGGTTTTTTCAACCAAAATTGGCCGAGAAAAAAAATGTGTTGCAATACTTATTCAACTGCCCTCGTATTTTATTTGAATGTTTTAGAAGTACCAGTGACGGCACTATTTGGCCAAAACATGTAGAATGGTGTGTCCAGTACTGTGTAATGGTGCTGGGTTTGAGTCCTGCTCATATTTGCATCTTTGTGAAAGGGAAGTAACTGAGCATCTGCTGGCATTTTTTATTTCTATAGTTGTTTTGTTAGTAGTGTGCAGTGCTGGTTTATTTAAATAAACTTTTGTACTGTCCAAATGATGTTTATTTGAGCCCTCATCCTGTCACTTCCCAAGCACCTAGCGCTATGCTCGTTTCAGTTGTAGCGGAGAGTAGTTCTCTGGGAGCTGGTCAAACTAACAATTTCAATCAAGCATCTTTGTTACGTTAAAAACATTTGGTACTTGTAGGTAGTGTCTCTTTGTCCTTTTGTATGTTTTACGTGTACTCTGATTCGCTATGAAAACAAGGGCTGTTCTGGGAACATACTTAAAGAAGGAATAGTTCCAATATGAGCTTTGGACACCCAGTCAGTGGGATGTGGGAAACTTGCTAAGCTACGTGCGTGGTAGTGTGAGGGAGTGGCATATCCACTACAAGTCACTGTTGGTATATTTGTGACGTGAATCCCGCCTTAACTGTTTGTGGCATCTCTCTCTCCAGTGTAGGAAAGGTATTCAATTTTGGGAATGTAGTAATCAGTCCCGTGTGCCGATATATCATGTGCAAGTGCAAATTAGCCATTGGTATAACGGCATTCAAGAGTTGAAGGTAGTTAATATGAGGGAGTGCTGAAAAACAATGCCTCCGAATTTTTTATTCTGTTCCTAATATTGGTTGAAGTGTTACGTGCCATGCGTATTACTCGGTCGATTTTCCTGCATCGCTGACGCAAGTTGCAACCATCTGCCGCTACTGGGGTCTGAATTGCAGCTTGTAATAGGGCGTGTGCAACGTAATTATGTCGATGCGTGAATCACTGAGTCAAAGAGTTCGTCCACACATGGAGCACCATCTACTCCAGCACGACAATGAGGCTAAGCGCAAATTGAGACGCTTATAGCACGTCAGACGCGACACGACACCGCATATTGAGACGCGTACACGTATTTGCACGCGCCGGTTGACGACGCTCTGCGCTGACAGAAACGAAGCGCACGCATACAGTAAACTTTCTCGAACGATTTTACGAAAACTACCCAGTAAAAATATTTCATTTTTACTTTGCTTGTAGCGTTATATGTCAGCTTCGTGGCGAAGTGCCCATCATCTCGCTAATGGTCATACTTACTGTGGTATAGATATTTTCATAAGGCGCTACGCAAAATTTGAAAAGTTTGCAATGAAAAATAGGGGCCCCTATGATTTTGCTTTTGTTGCGTTTTCACCATATGTTGTTGCGTATGAAATTTAGCTAACACGTTGAATTTTTGCTTAAACTTGGCAGGAGGTCTCTGTCTGCCTCGGATCTCGAGAAAATGGATCCTATGTAGCGCGCCCACTTCCGATCTCACGCCCGCGTGAATGAAATACTCGCAACATCTCTCATATCTCCTGAACCGCTCGAGACATCGAACCGAAAGTCTGTCTGATGATAGCACACCAGGAGGAGAGTAATTTGCCAATTCGTAAACACACGGATCTTTCTTATCTACGGCAATATATCAGTACGTATACTATCCTTTTTATTTTTTTCACTCCAGTGACTGTAATTTTTTAAGAGTTATCGACAGCTTTTCGAAACAAGAGTTTTCTACTATGAAAATAAACATGAAATTTCTTCTCACAGTATGAGGCTGTTATTGCCAATTACTTGTTTAATGAGGCACTCTGTTTGAGAATTCTGTCTCAATAGCTGCTGTGAGATGAGTTTGGGAAATTACACTTTGACAAAGGAAGTACAATTAAACCTGTCACCAAGAGAAATGTGGCCGTTACTCATAAAGCTTCTTCGAATGAGAAAAGGTTAACAACTCACGCAAAAATCAATTACCAATTCTTTTGGGATTTTGGTTGAATCCCCATAACCCATCGTATTTTTAACACTGAGCGAGTGGAATAGAAACTTACCAATGGATTTTAGTCCTTCTCTTTATCTGAGCAGTATGAAAATAATGACGAGCGTTCCTTCAGGCACATGCCAGATGATGGTTACTCACCTACGGCTTGCCAAACTGACAGTGTGTGATGGCGAGTAAAATAGTTGTTACGGAGAAAAATAACAATTGATCTGTCGCACAACACAATGGTCAGTGTATTGTCAGCAGCGGAGGATAATACACGCGCAAGAATGCAGAAGATAGCCATGTGTACCTAGTGAGCTGGAGTTGGAAAAATCTTGTCGTGAAAGTAGATTGGCCTTCGTCGGCAGTACATTTCAACAAATTTAATCTATCTAATCACCACACTCTCTTAGGATAATCCTACTTTCGTAATAATACCGACCATTTTTTTTTGATTTGTGTAGCCTGTTGTATAATTAATTTATTAATGCTGATAATGTGCATGCAACAACTGAAATGCTTTTTCTCATCACGGCGAGCCAATTGAAACATTGTTATTTGTGACTGCTTCGCGACTGTTTCTAGCTTTCAGTGGAAATGTGAATGTCTCTTATTACATGCATATATAAGTAAATATTAGTGAAAGGTATGTACTTCAAAGCTTGGACGCTCTTTACTAGAAGCACGAAGGGGTCATATCTGTGGAAATTACGAATTTTTGACTTTTTGCAACAGATCGTAGAGATACGTCAGCATAACAGGCAGCAAGTAGATAACCTTGTTTTACTTTCCTGCCTTACTTTTGAATGACGTGATTTTTTAGTATACCTTATTCACTATCCTCATGATGAATCGACTGTCCCTTCTTACGGTCTGAAAACATTGTGGAGGCAGAAGATGTAATCTCAGTGGCTAATGGCTCACCAGTTAATGTGCATTGTTCTTGACAAAAGAAGAAACAAAACGAAAGAACTGTACAGATATTTGTAACTGAAACTATTACGTACTAACGAAAACACATGGAGCGTTTAAACGGCGAAAAACGAAACACTTCTCAGTGATAATAAAATTCAGTAAACCATTAGGCTGTATTTTTCTGACTGGCAATACTTCCACTGCCCATATGCGCCATGCCGAAGTGAGAATACGGCAGGACTGCCTTCCTGCTCCCCGCCCCACCCCTCCCGCACTGCTCTCGTGGCGCGCGGCGAGAAACTGTGCCCCAACCACAACGCCGCGCGACCCGGCGAGGCGCGTGTCGCGTGACAGTCGCGTCGCGTCCCAGTTTGCGCGGTCCCATTTGGACCTGTGGAGTTACAAAAACGCGCGCTGTGCTGTGTCGCGCCACACGCGCTATGCGCGTCTCAGTTTGCGCCTAGCCTGACAGAACACACACGAGTGCTGCGAAAACTGCTACCATCCGAAGTCTTGGTTCGCTGTCATAGATCATCCTCCACACAGTCCCTACTCATTCCCATTTGATTTTCATCTAATTATTTTACTTTTGAGTGGAGTCATAAAAAACTTTCTGAAAGATATAACCGCCCTTTGACTGTACAACAGGTTTTAGTTTCCACTTCGGCTTTTGGTCATTGTCAAGTGTTACAACTGCAACGGATTAAAGCACAATAAAAGTACAAGTATCAGACAAAGTATCACCAAAATAGCAAGGCAAACAGTTAAATCAACATATGGGCTGCATGATTTCTTCTCTTAGTTCCGTATTATATACATCATTAGACCTGAGTAGAACCCAAGTCATTGTCAAAACATGTTTCTTCCGTTATATAAACCAATTTTGTCGAAATAAATGTGAGAATATTTGTGTAATACGCTAATTTATTTGCAATAAGCATGACTCAGTTGATATGGCGTGGAAAAATAGATAACCAAGTTGGTTCAAATGGTTCCAATGGCTCTGAGCACTATGCGACTTAACTTCTGAGGTCATCAGTCGCCTAGAACTTAGAACTAATTAAACCTAACTAACCTAAGGACATCACACACATCCATGCCCGAGGCAGGATTCGAACCTGCGACCGTAGCAGTCGCTCGGTTCCAGACTGTAGCTCCCAGAACCGCACGGCCACTCCGGCCAGCTAAATAACCAAGTCACAGGTTTTAAACTTCGTTTCACTGCGTCTCAACAATCTCTGACATAGACATATGTGAAACAAGCGTCGAAGATCATTATAATGGCATCCCAGTTTGCACCATGCGATACAAGCTGGTTAATCTTTGAAATGGACAGAGGATGCCAGTGTTAACATAATATGGCGTGAAGAGCCAGCTTCCCAGTGTGCATGTAAAAACGTGACTTACGAGGTGTGGCTAGAAAAAAACCGGACTAGTACTGGTGAAACAATAAACCGAATGCAATAAGGCTGAAAGTCGCGTGGCCTGTCACGTGACTCTCGCTCCGCCTACTGCTCGAGTTTCATCTGCCCCCTGCACTCAGTCCGCCCGTGGCGTCTGTTTTAAGTAGTTGACGTTTTGTCTGTGCGTCGGAAAATGTTGAGTGTACAGAAAGAACAGCGTGTTAACATCAACTTTGGTTTCAAACTAGGAAAATCTGCAAGTGAAACGTTTGTAATGTTACGACAAGTGTACGGCGATGATTGTTTATCGCGAACACAAGTGTTTGAGTGGTTTAAACGATTTAAAGATGGCCGCGAAGACACCAGTGATGACACTCGCACTGGCAGACCATTGTCAGCAAAAACTGATGCAAACATTGAAAAAATCGGTAAACTTGTTCGACAAGATCGCCGTTTAACAATCAGAGCAGTGTCTGAGTTAACAGGAGTTGACAAGGAAAGTGTCGAACAAGTTTACAGATTTTTTCAATGTTTGCATCAGTTTTTGCTGACAATGGTCTGCCAGTGCGAGTGTCATCACTGGTGTCTTCGCGGCCATCTTTAAATCGTTTAAACCACTCAAACACTTGTGTTCGCGATAAACAATCATCGCCGTACACTTGTCGTAACATTACAAACGTTTCACTTGCAGATTTTCCTAGTTTGAAACAAAATTTGATGTTAACACGCTGTTCTTTCTGTACACTCAACATTTTCCGTCGCACAGACAAAACGTCAACTACTTAAAACAGACGCCACGGGTAGACTGAGTGCAGGAGGCAGATGAAACTCGAGCAGTAGGCGGAGAGAGAGTCACGTGACAGGCCACGCGACTTTCAGCCTTATTGCATTCGTTTTATTGTTTCACCAGTACTAGTCCGGTTTTTTTCTAGCCACACCTCGTACACCGTCGTAATTAAAGATACATGAATGTACAATCTTACAAGAGTGAAATATTTGACACATGTGAATTATAGAATAAGCAGTTATACATTGTTATGAATTACAACTGTGTTTAAAAAAGTGGTCAGTTATGTAAAATAAATGGCCAGAAACATCGTTGGAATTTAAAACCCTTTCATGTGTTTCCAGAACTTAAAGCACATGCTCGAGAACTTCGCTCTGATAGTGATCAAGTGGTGCAAGTAGAGATGAGGTTGTGTCTCCGTCAACATAGTCAAACATTCTACAGTGACGGTATCAACAAACTGGTCTCTCGTTGGGAGAAATGTATTCGACGCCAAATGACTATGTTGAGGAATAAATATGTAGGCATGAAAAATAAAGATGTAGACTGCTACTAAAGTTTAGTTTTATTTAAAAAGCTTTAATAGATTTCACATAAAAATGAGTTTTCACATAAAAAATTCGGATAAATCGCTTTTCAGTACGCCCTCGTACCAGTTACGAACAGTCTGTTACGATTAATGAATTGCAGAACCGAGCTGTGGAATTACGGATGAAGTTGAACACGTTAGAGTTGGGTGCTACTTTGTTTGGTGATAAGTAGGAGGTCATCCTATCTCAAGGGAGTGTTAGTGGGTGTATAGGGCACCTTTTTGGGAAATTACCCTATCCGGTTTTGTCGATACTTCACGGTGCTCATAATCTCTCAGTCGAGAATGTTCAAGGAACAGTCAAATTTTTGTGGTTTTCTGTCATCAAGGAAAACCAGAACGATATTAAGATCGAACACTTTTTTAAATTTTATATTCCTTGTCTCGTGGTTGTTTGAGCCGAATGATTAGTGCCATTTTGTACGATCGTAGCGCATTAGGAGAATTATGAGAAATGACTGAACAGGAGAGTCAATTAACTAGGGTTAGGAATGACTTAATTATCCAGCATTTCTTTCGTGTGCAGGGGCGTGATGAGACGTTGGCAGCGTGTATTCAACATATTCGAACGGCGAGCGTGCTTGTCAATGTTCAGGTCATGGAAGACGGGGTTGTAAACATTTCTTAGGAGGATTGCGACCATGTGACCGTTCACGAATATTATTTTCCGAGAAACCTGTACCTTTTGCTGATTTAGATAAGGTAGTTGCAAGCATAAAAAGCAACACGTTTGCTGAGGTAAGACGTGATCACAGGGATCATTCCGGTACTGTTGAACACATGACGCATGGTGTCCATAAATAAAAAGAGAGTGCTACTTCGCCCAGAGGAGCTTGTTACCGCGGTAGCTGGTCTGAGCATTTTGCACGTGATTGGCGTTCGGGAGGAAAGAAACTGGCGGATAGTTGTGGCGTCAACGGAAAACAGGACTTTGTCTGTCTGGAACGCTAACGAGAGGCTGTGACAAGATGTAGACTTCCCTTTGAGAATCTATTTGTGCCTTATTGTATTCTGGGAGCAGACTCTCTGCTCTCAATCATACTTGGTATTTGCTGAATCGTGACATATGCAAGTTTCCTTCATTGCAGCCCATCGGTCAGGGTTGAAACTCCGTCAACAGTCAAGTATTACCTTTAGTTGGATGGCTAAAAGCTTATTGTAAAACTGATGGTTTGTCATGAACGGTAAGGTGATTCGCGGCTAAGGGACTAAGTACAAAACTGTTGCTGGATTTGACTTCATACAGGGTGCTGAACTGGTTTTAGATTATGCTGGTAGTCAATTTTATTTTCAGTTCCGTCCTGATAACCTGTATAAATTCTGTGAACATAGTGGTGTTCAGCCGGCCGCTGTGGCCGAGCGGTTTTAGGCGCTTCAGTCCGGAATCACGCGGCTTCTGCGGTCGCAGGTTCGAATCCTGCCGCGGGCATGGATGTGTGTGATGTCCTTAGGTTAGTTAGGTTTAAGTAGTTCTAAGGCCATGGGACTTTGACCTCAGATGTTAAGTCCCCTTAGTGCTTAGAGCCATCTGAACCATAATGGTGTTCAAGGAGTCTATAAGGTGTCCAGTGAGGCTACCGAACTAGATCTTGGTCATTGACAACCCGCTGAGCTGCCGATATTACTCCAGGTCCTTAGGGAGTTTCCCAACGTCTTGAGAGATAAGCTAGAATAACGGACAAAATAAATCATCTGATACAGCTGTCCCTCAGGTGGCAGTGCACAAAGCCGTCGCCGCAAAAAAATGAGGATCCTGTGCCAGTTGATTGACAAGATGTTACGTTATGGGGTGATTAGGCCATTTCCTTATGCTTCTTCAATGTTCCTGGTTCCCAAGGCTAATTGCGTAGGGTATAGATCAGTTGTGTATTATTTGTCTATAAATCAAAAATTCATTTTGAAATCGATTCTCTTGCCCGACCTCCACAACTGATTCTCTTGGTTCTCCGGGTGCGGTACTTCACCGTTCTACATCTCAGGATGTGAGCTAAACTTACCACCACATTTGCAGTGATTCGAACGAATGTGAGTTCAATCGAATCCTCTTCGGTTTATCTACAGAGTAGTTGTACTTTCAGGGCTCTTGGATTATGTCTTGGGATATTTCAAAATTTAAATTTTTTGTAATTTCTGGATGATATATACAGCGTGAACGTCAATAAAACTGACAAACTGCAGCCGGCCGCGGTGGTCTAGCGGTTCTAGGCGCGCAGTCCGGAACCGCGCGACTGCTACGGTCGCAGGTTCGAATCCTGCCTCGGGCATGGATGTGTGTGATGTCCTTAGGTTAGTTAGGTTTAAGTAGTTCTAAGTTCTAGGGGACTGATGACCACAGTAGTTAAGTCCCATAGTGCTCAGAGCCATTTGAACCATTTTTGACAAACTGCAGGGACGGAACCCTGACTTGAAATGGAGAAAGAAAAGGTCCAGTGAAAAAAAATAAAAAATAAAAAAAAGGGTTCAAATGGCTCTGAGCACTATGGGACTTAACATCTGAGGTCATCAGTCCCCTAGAACTTAGAGCTACTTAAACCTAACTAACCTAAGGACATCACACACATCAATGTCCGAGGCAGGATTCGAACCTGCGACCGTGGCATTTGGGCCACTTAAGTGTCTAGTGAGAGACGATGCACCTGCTTTTGTTTGGAAGGTATTTAAGAGATTTTGCTTTCAAAATGGTATATCCCAAAAGATAACCATCCCTTATTACCCTCAGCCATCTTTCACTGAGAAGATGAAACGTAATGTGAAGTCTGCTCTAATAACATTCCGTTCTCGAGCTCGGACGAAGTGAGACAGCTCTATTCATTGTTTGAACCTGGTGTTTAACACACCCACTCGCGAGACCCATAAGAGAACACCGGTTTGCTTATTCTGTCAATTCGCCCTTCTCCAATCTTTGGTCAGTGAACGACCTCCTCGCAGATCTAGCGCCCCTGAACTTATCCATGATAATATGAGGAGGGCAAAGATTAAGGGAGGAAGGCAGAGCGATACAATCAGGGTAGGAGCCCCAAAAAATTGAATGTCGGAGATGTAGTTCTTATAAAAAATTTAAGTGCTCAAGGGAAAATTGATTCCAAAGTTTCTAATAGCTTGTTATCCTATTTTGTAGGGTCTTGTAAGATTATAAAAATCCTCACTGCAGTTAGCTTTCTGATTGAGAACCAGTCTACGGGTAAGATGCACCGAGCACATCTAAGCCATTGTCTTAACGAGCGAGGTAGCGTAGTGACTAGCACTCTGGACTCACATTTGGGAGGACGACGGTTCAAGCCCGCTTCCGGCCATCCAGATTTAGGTTTTGCGTGATTTCCCTAAATCGCTCAGGCCAAATGCCGGGATGGTTCCTTTGAAAGGACGCGGCTGATTTCCTTATCTTCCCTTCTTTAGTCTGAGCTTGTGCTCCTATTCTAATGACCTCGTTGTCGATGGGACGTTAAACACTTAACTTCTCCTCTTCTGCCTCCCCCTCCAAGACTAATGTGTGTGTGTGT
Organism: Schistocerca nitens; assembly: GCF_023898315.1. Taxonomy (NCBI): domain Eukaryota; kingdom Metazoa; phylum Arthropoda; class Insecta; order Orthoptera; family Acrididae; genus Schistocerca; species Schistocerca nitens. Next base: position 211,633,339 of record NC_064617.1, read on the forward strand.
GTGTGTGTGTGTGAGTGTGTGCGTGTGTGTGTGTGTTAATTCCTAAGGAACCAAACTGCTAAGATCATCGGTCCCTAGACTTGAACGCTATTTAAATTAACTTAAACTAACTTATGCTAAGAACAACACACACATCCATGCCCGAGGGAGGACTCGAACCTCCTGCGGTAGGGGCCGCGCAGTCCGTGACAGGATGCCCCAAACCACGCGGCCACTCGGTGCAGCTTCCAAGACTAATCCTCATACTTAAATTTTGTAAACCCCCTCTGTCGCATTTTATTCTAGGGGGGGGGGGGGGGAGGGGAATGAGGGGGAACTGAACAATGCCGGTACCTATCGATATTGCTTGTGATTACGCTCTTCGACTGTTGCCAAGCAACGGCTTTGGACGTCGAGCTTCAGAGGGTGGGCGCAGCAAGTTCCGAGCCTTTCACAGACTTACTTACAAGGGAACCTCCCCATCGCACCCCCATCAGATTTAGTTATAAGTTGGCACAGTGGACAGGCTTTGAAAAACTGAACACAGATCAATCGAGAAAACAGGAAGAAGTTGTGTGGAACTATGAAAAAAATAAGCAAAATATACAAACTGAGTAGTCCATGCGCAACATAGGTAACATCAAGGAACGCCAGCATGTACGAGCGCCGTGATCCCCTGGTTAGCGTGAGCACTTGCGGAAGCAGAGTTCCTTGGTTCAAGTCTCCCCTCGAGTGAAAGGTTTAATTTTTTATTCTCAGACAATTTTAGTGTGGGAGTAGACGTGATTGCCATTCCTCCAGGTTGTACACCTCTTGTGCAACCGTTAGATGTGTTTGGTTTTCGGCAAGTGAAATACTTCGTGAAAAGATTCTGTGATTTTGCGAAGCTGCAGAGGTACACAGAGCAGTATTGTTTACGTAATCCTGTGTCAATTGTCAAAGTTCAGGCACTCACACATAATCAACTTCGCTCTCCAAAATTCCAGGACATGTTCAGATTTGCTTGGACATATGCAGGATTTGACGGTCTATACACGGAAAAATTTGAAAACGTTAAAAACATATGTTTTGACAGAGCACAGGGAAAACTGTGCGACTGTGAAACTGTTGCATTCATTTGTTGCAGTTTATGTGACAAACTCTTATGTTTCCATCACTTTTTGGGAGTGATTATCACATCCACAAGAAAACCTAAATCGGGCAAGGTAGAAGAATCTTTTTACCCATTCGCCAAGTGTACGAGTTAGGTGGGTCGACAACATATTCCTGTTATGTGACGCACATGCCGTCACCAGTGTCGTATAGAATATATCAGACGTGTTTTCCTGTGGAGGAATCGGTTGACCTATGACCTTGCGATCAAATGTTTTCGGTTCCCATTGGAGAGGCACGTCCTTTCGTCTACTAACCGCACAGTTTTGCGGTGCGGTCGCAAAACACAGACAGTAAACTTATTACAGTGAACAGAGACGTCAGTGAACGAACGGACAGATCATAACTTTGCGAAAATAAAGAAATTAAACTTTTCACTCGAGGAAAAACTTGAACCGAGGACCTCTGGTTCCGCAGCTGCTCACGCTAACCACTGGACCACGACGCTCCTGCGCTCCTATTCTCGTTGATGTTGGATATGTTGCGCATGGACTACTCAGTTTGTATATTTTGCTTTTTTTTTTCATAGTTCCACACAACTTCTTCCTGTTTTCTCGATTGATGTGTGTTCAGTTGTTCAAGGCCTATCCACTGTGCCAAGTTATAACTAAATCTGCGGGGGGTGCGATGGGGAGGTTCCCTTGTTAGCCCTAGTGGTGGAGTCTTGGTCTGGTGGTAAAGAGGCAAGGTTCTGGCTGGCAACTGGAGCGCCGTCTCCACTCCGAGTGGGCAGTATGAGCAGGCGCCTTCACAGCAGTGCGTGGCCGAATGCACGACGTCGGCGTCGGGACCTGAGCCAGGATGTGAAAAATGTTCAAATGTGTGTGAAATCTTATGGGACTTAACTGCTGAGGTCATCAGTCCCTAAGTTTACACAGTACTTAACCTAAATTACCCTAAGGACAAACACACACACACCCAGAGCCTGCGCCGGGACCAGCCGCATAGTCCATGACTGCAGCGCCTAAGACAGCTTTTTTTTTTTAAATCTCATTTTGTTCGTTTTCGTTAGTTGTATCTGCTCGGGACGTTCGTCGTTAATCCACTGACTCAGTTTTTTTTTTTTTTTTATTACAGAGGGCAGCTAACCCTCTGACCGAACACGCTGAGTTACCGTGCCAGCATTCCGCTCGGCTAATCCCGCTCGACAGCCAGGATGTGAACAGGAGGCGACGTGGGCAGCCGTACATCGGATGTCGTGGACTGCGACCAGAAGATGATGATTGCTGCACCAGCGGCCACTTGGGACAGCCCTTGTTCAACCGAAAGGATTCAACTCGGTGAGCACGTTTCAGAACATTGCCAGTCGCAAAGCTGACTTTAACATACATTCCAATAAATTTAGAACTACACTCCTGGAAATTGAAATAAGAACACCGTGAATTCATTGTCCCAGGAAGGGGAAACTTTATTGACACATTCCTGGGGTCAGATACATCACATGATCACACTGACAGAACCACAGGCACATAGACACAGGCAACAGAGCATGCACAATGTCGGCACTAGTACAGTGTATATCCACCTTTCGCAGCAATGCAGGCTGCTATTCTCCCATGGAGACGATCGTAGAGATGCTGGATGTAGTCCTGTGGAACGGCTTGCCATGCCATTTCCACCTGGCGCCTCAGTTGGACCAGCGTTCGTGCTGGACGTGCGGACCGCGTGAGACGACGCTTCATCCAGTCCCAAACATGCTCAATGGGGGACAGATCCGGAGATCGTGCTGGCCAGGGTAGTTGACTTACACCTTCTAGAGCACGTTGGGTGGCACGGGATACATGCGGACGTGCATTGTCCTGTTGGAACAGCAAGTTCCCTTGCCGGTCTAGGAATGGTAGAACGATGGGTTCGATGACGGTTTGGATGTACCGTGCACTATTCAGTGTCCCCTCGACGATCACCAGTGGTGTACGGCCAGTGTAGGAGATCGCTCCCCACACCATGATGCCGGGTGTTGGCCCTGTGTGCCTCGGTCGTATGCAGTCCTGATTGTGGCGCTCACCTGCACGGCGCCAAACACGCATACGACCATCATTGGCACCAAGGCAGAAGCGACTCTCATCGCTGAAGACGACACGTCTCCATTTGTCCCTCCATTCACGCCTGTCGCGACACCACTGGAGGCGGGCTGCACGATGTTGGGGCGTGAGCGGAAGACGGCCTAACGGTGTGCGGGACCGTAGCCCAGCTTCATGGAGACGGTTGCGAATGGTCCTCGCCGATACCCCAGGAGCAACAGTGTCCCTAATTTGCTGGGATCCTACGGTCTTGGCGTGCATCCGTGCGTCGCTGCGGTCCGGTCCCAGGTCGACGAGCACGTGCACCTTCCGCCGACCACTGGCGACAACATCGATGTACTGTGGAGACCTCACGCCCCACGTGTTGAGCAATTCGGCGGTACGTCCACCCGGCCTCCCGCATGCCCACTATACGCCCTCGCTCAAAGTCCGTCAACTGCACATACGGTTCACGTCCACGCTGTCGCGGCATGCTAACAGTGTTAAAGACTGCGATGGAGCTCCGTATGCCACGGCAAACTGGCTGACACTGACGGCGGCGGTGCACAAATGCTGCGCAGCTAGCGCCATTCGACGGCCAACACCGCGGTTCCTGGTGTGTCCGCTGTGCCGTGCGTGTGATCATTGCTTGTACAGCCCTCTCGCAGTGTCCGGAGCAAGTATGGTGGGTCTGACACACCGGTGTCAATGTGTTCTTTTTTCCATTTCCAGGAGTGTATTTGCCTGTCGTTTCCTGTTGAGCTGCAGTCTGTTTCTTACTGTTTTGTGAGATACTTGAGAAGAGTGGATGTTTGTGGCTCCATGTTAAATGGCTTTCGCCTGTTAATTTCTTCTTGTGCTCGTGGGTCGGAAGTAAATGCTTTTGCCTGAAGGTATAAATACCGTGTGTGGATTATGACAATAATTTTGTGTGGTACAGCTGGTCTGGTTTTAAGATTGTTTAAACAGTGATTTTTTGTAACTCGTCTTACTTGACACTCCGTCTGTAACTTCGTTGCATTACGCTTCACTCATGAGCTACGTCTATTGCAACTTTCAACGTAGGTGTATATCGCTTGTACCAGGTTTACCAGGATTTCTCGTTGTTGGTTAAGTATTAAAGAATTAACTGCTATTTGCATCAGATATAAGAACTATTGTTTTAACTTGTTCCTGTTCTTATTTTTGGAGTTTAAATTAAATTAGTATCTTGAAAGGTTGTATTAAGTATATTTCTGGCTGCAGGCACTGTAAGGTACAACGGGGGAACTTGAAAGGGCAGCCCACTTTCGTGTGTTTGTTAAATGTATTTTATATAGCCTACATGTTTTAGAAGTACCAGTGACGGTGCCATTTGCCCAGATACTGTAAAACGGTGTATCAAGCACTGTGAACTCGTGCTGTGTTTGTGTACTGTCCACATTCGCATCATTGTAAAATGAAAGTAATTGACCATACTCTGGCATTTATAATTGTATAGCTACTTTGTTGCTTGTGCGAAGTGCTGGTTCATTTAAATAATTTTTTATTGCACAAATGATGTCTATTTGGTAGCCTGTTCCTACTGCTCCCCGAACACCTACCTCTATGCCCATTTCACATTGGATCACATAATAATTATGGATAATGAGGTAGAATAACTTTTTTACTACCGTTTCGCCATCTAGGTACTACATGACGGCTTCAGTTCCTTCTCATTTGGTCTTTTTTGCTCTTCCAGTATTGATTCGTCTTTTCAGTATGTCTTTTTTTTATTTCTTCAGAACACTTCACATCTGGCCCCTACAACTAGAGCCTTAGAATCCTTCTATGCAGCCTGACAAGAAAGACGTGAAGCACCCAGAAGACGTGGGCAGATGTAAACGTAGCTTTGTACACGCACACACCAGTTGCGCGTAAGTAAATGATTTTAAAGTTTCAATTCTGTGTGACAAGTGGAACAACCGCCAGAGTAAATCAATAGTGTTCGTGTTTAGTTTTGTTACCATGTCTGTTAGCGTATTTACGGGGCACGAACAGCAGCAGAAGTGGTGTGATCACTATGACGGACATGGAAATATTGCGTGACAGTGTTTGAAAAGGGCCTTATTGTAAGTCTCCATTTGGAAAGTTGGTCACATCGTACAATATCCAGTTCTATAGGGCATTCGCTAGTAACAATAGACCGATGCTGGACTGCATGGGAACATGAGAGCAGGGATGCTGATCGGGAAGTTCTCGGTCCACCACGTCTGCCCAGCACAATGGAGGTTGGCCGTATTGTGCACAGAGCACGTCATAGCTCCTACACATCTGCGCTTGCCATTGGCTGCATCGCGTAGCTGTGGGTTAACGAATTCAACGATTGAGCGACACATTCAGTTTGGAGTGTTCTTTTAAAGGGTGGGATACGACCTACGTGTGTCTACAAACTAAATCCAGAGTGGTCCGAATGCAAACAGTGACCTCTGCTAATGATGCAATATTCGATTTGACGTTTGCCACAAATGCATTAGCTAGATCTGTTGATCTTCATCTGTTAATTGTTCAAATGGCTCTGAGCGCTACAGGACTTAACTGCTGTGGTCCTCAGTCCCCTAGAACTACTCAAACCTAACTACCCTAAGGACATCACACACATCCATGCCCGAGTCAGGATTCGAACTTGCGACAGTAGCGGTCACGCTGTTCCAGACTGTAGCGCCTAGAACCGCACGGCCACTCCGGACGGCTGTCAATTATTTTTGAGTAACAAATTTATTGATCTTTCTGGAAATATTTCTATGTTTTACTTAAAAATGATGAACCCATTTCGTAGATGCCGTGAATAGGCAGAACGACGAATTAACTTAATCTCACTCCCCCAAAGCATCGTTTCAGGTCCAAGTGATTTATCGCATGCGTTCTGGAACTGCTCCAATACATATTTGAAAATCTGTAATAATTTGTCATTTCATGTCCCACCTTCAGTAACTTGTGCTTCCCATCTACATAGAGATTTTATACCCTTAACCTTTCTGAAATTACTAATGACTTTTTTTAAACTTTTAGTCCTCCTCTTTCCAAGCCAAACCGTGATTGTTTTTTTCTATATATTCCAAATCTATTACCATTTTACTCTTCTTACTGTCTTCAGCAACATAATACTCTTCTATCACCTCTTCCACAGCGACAGCCTCAGGAAATACACTATCGTTCAAAAATGGTTCAAATGGCTCTGAGCACTATGCGACTTAACTCCTGAGGTCATCAGTCGCCTAGAACTTAGAACTAATTAAACCTAACGAACCTAAGAACATCACACACATCCATGCCCGAGGCAGGATTCGAACCTGCGACCGTAGCGGTCACGCGGTTCCAGACTGCAGCGCCTTTAACCGCACGGCCACACCGGCCGGCTACACTTTCGTCATCATAGGTAAAAGTACTGTAGCTGTTTACAGATACGTCGGTGTTGATGGACTCTTTAATCAAATTCCCTGAACGTAATGCGAACGATGTTTCTTCGTCCGTAACGGTAGAGTCGATACTGTATTGCGGACGATCGAATCTTTTGTGTAATAGGTGCAATACGTTTCTTGGATTCATCCAGCTGTATTCGGAATAAATGCATGTACACTCAGTCTGTTACACTCTGTATACGCTATTCGATTTCAACCCGACGTTCGGTCTGCAAATTCCGTCCGCCTGTTTATGCGAGCGGTGACTGTCGAATGACAGTACGTGCACCTGTACGCAAGCAGTTGGTGTGTATGCGTACATTAATGCGTACCTCTCCTACCGTCTGACCGTCCAACACTTCCTCGTTATCGTGTTCCCGCCGAGTGATTCGATGTCCACCCTTCCCGCCGCATGACGTGTGTTGGTGTAAACAAGAGGGCGGACGTGCGCACGTGTGCTGAGGTCTTGGGTAGACAGAGGGCGTCGCGCTCTCGTCGCCGCGCACCCCCCCCCCCCCAATAACTCCTTATTAATGCTTCCTACATGCTCATAGTTACCACAGCCTTTGTAATAATTTATAATGTAGATTGGTCTTTCCCTTAATATCCTCTTCTGGCGATTCATGAAACAAGGAAACAAGAACGTAAAAATTATGGCGATTCCTGCTGGAACAACCGGCATAATCCAGCAATTTTATGTTTACGCGTTCAGACTGTGAAAGAATTTTCTAAAACAGTTCTCAGATGTGATACTACTATACGGCTATAGTTTGCCGTTGCCTTCCTCCGACCGTAATGGGGAATGAATGATGATGATGAAGACGACACAACAATACCCAGTCATCTCGGGGCAGGTGAAAATCCTTGATCCCTCCGGGAATCGAACCCGGGACCTCGCGCTCGGGAAGCGGGAACGCTACTGCGATACCACAAACTGCGGACACTGAGTAAATAAATTAATAGAAAACTGATTTTCCATCGTGCAACGAAGTGCACCTTCTTCAAAAGGTAACATCTCAATATGGAAAACACGCTCTAAAGACGTGAAACGTTCCATAAAAATATCCACTTCAACCCTGGAAATCGCATAAAGAAAATAGGCCCGCATTAGGTGCGCGGTATTTGTGGACGACAAGCGGTCTCTGATGGAAAATGGGCTTCACTTTTATACTACCTTACGCCGTCTTACGATGTAACATTCCCTTAGAAAAATTTATGAATTACTGTGCTGGCAAACCTCTACGTTATTTGATTTTCAAACAGATGAGCAAAACTGGACGTACTCAGACATTTCTCTCTTTACTTATTCTGATCAATACTAAACTGATACACATTTTTTTTTTAGGGCAACGCAATCTGACTTTCAATAATCCCAGAAAAGAAAGGCCCTGATTAACGATAACCTATACCTTTCATGAATCACTTACCTCACAAAAATCCTCGTTACTCAATCTACTGCAATACAGCGTGCGCCAATACTTCCAATTGAATAAAAGATTCTAACTACTGAAGGCACTAACTACTTATAGGCACAATTATCAAATGAAACATTTTGATAGAGAACAAACAATGTATTTACCTTAATAATATTCAAAAGTCATTATATATATATATATATATATATATATATATATATATATATATATATATATATCAGCTCATGATATGCAGTATTACAAATTTACTCTTTCTGATGGACACAGGTCCAGATCGTCCGCTCTCAAAATTCTGCCATCTCTCTCCCCACATCCACCACTGCTGGCGGCTCACCTCCAACAACGCAACGCTACGCGCTGTTCACATCCAACTGCCCAACACTACAATAGCAAATATTCCAACAATGCCACCCAGCCACAGACTGCACACAGCACAGCCAGTGATTTTCATACAGAGCGCTAAGTGACGTTACCAACATAAAAACCTATACAGCCTACTTACAACGATATTCCAGCGCCCTATTCAACTCACCGACCGCCATCAGCAGACAGACCATACTAAATTAGAACTTGGTTTGTGCCTTTCAAACACGCCGTACACCCCTCGCCACGAGGCGATCTGAAGTCAGATTGGCGCGTGGAACCGGAAACTAAAGGGTACTTTCCAACAACACGAAGGATTAGTGCGTACACACGCACCAACTGGCCGATCGACCGACAAATATCGAGTGCAGCCCTACACATGTCCCGACCAAATTATTTACTTAGCGATTACAGCGCGGCAGCGACAAATGATGGACTGTTGTCGGGTGGTTAGCATGACAGCGCTAAAGACCGCACGATTTATTGCGTGAAGTGGCGGTGGCATTGGTTAACTGGGGACGGAGGGTGGAGGGGGGGAGGAGAAGAATTCCGAAACAGTGGTTGTTGTTTATTAAGTGAGAAACTTGTAATGCGTACATGCATTCCCATCACGTGTTTAGGTCAGGTATTACGCACATTTATGCGATAAGGAATGTTCAGTAGCAGCGAGGCTACACGTACATCTGACAGTTATGCGCCAGCAAGGAGCATTAATGATAATATCATAGGGGGGAAATGTTGTGCAACCTTAGTAGGGACAAGATCCAACTATTCGGGAGTGGGGTCTTACAATCTGAGACAGTGTTCCGTGACAAACTTCCGTGACAATGTCTGCAAACGTGACGACAGATCCGCCTGGCAACAGCCATCTGAACCCCCATTGGCTGAAAGTTTTTTCAATAAAACACACACACACACACACACAGGGCTGTACAAGCAATGATCACACGCACGGCACAGCGGACACACCAGGAACCGCGGTGTTGGCCGTCGAATGGCGCTAGCTGCGCAGCATTTGTGCACCGCCGCCGTCAGTGTCAGCCAGTTTGCCGTGGCATACGGAGCTCCATCGTAGTCTTTAACACTGGTAGCATGCCGCGACAGCGTGGACGTGAACCGTATGTGCAGTTGACGGACTTTGAGCGAGGGCGTATAGTGGGCATGCGGGAGGCCGGGTGGACGTACCGCCGAATTACTCAACACGTGGGGCGTGAGGTCTCCACAGTACATCGATGTTGTCGCCAGTGGTCGGCGGAAGGTGCACGTGCGCGTCGACCTGGGACCGGACCGCAGCGACGCACGGATGCACGCCAAGACCGTAGGATCCTACACAGTGCCGTAGGGGACCGCACCGCCACTTCCCAGCAAATTAGGGACACTGTTGCTCCTGGGGTATCGGCGAGGACCATTCGCAACCGTCTCCATGAAGCTGGGCTACGGTCCCGCACACCGTTAGGCCGTCTTCCGCTCACGCCCCAACATCGTGCAGCCCGCCTCCAGTGGTGTCGCGACAGGCGTGAATGGAGGGACGAATGGAGACGTGTCGTCTTCAGCGATGAGAGTCGCCTCTGCCTTGGTGCCAATGATGGTCGTATGCGTGTTTGGCGCCGTGCAGGTGAGCGCCACAATCAGGACTGCATACGACCGAGGCACACAGGGCCAACACCCGGCATCTTGGTGTAGGGAGCGATCTCCTACACTGGCCGTACACCACTGGTGATCGTCGAGGGGACACTGAATAGTGCACGGTACATCCAAACCGTCATCGAACCCATCGTTCTACCATTCCTAGACCGGCAAGGGAACTTGCTGTTCCAACAGGACAATGCACGTCCGCATGTATCCCGTGCCACCCAACGTGCTCTAGAAGGTGTAAGTCAACTACCCTGGCCAGCAAGATTTCCGAATCTGTCCCCCATTGAGCATGTTTGGGACTGGATTAAGCGTCGTCTCACGCGGTCTGCACGTCCAGCACGAACGCTGGTCCAACTGAGGCGCCAGGTGGAAATGGCATGGCAAGCCGTTCCACAGGACTACATCCAGCATCTCTACGATCGTCTCCATGGGAGAATAGCAGCCTGCATTGCTGCGAAAGGTGGATATACACTGTACTAGTGCCGACATTGTGCATGCTCTGTTGCCTGTGTCTATGTGCCTGTGGTTCTGTCAGTGTGATCATGTGATGTATCTGACCCCAGGAATGTGTCAATAAAGTTTCCCCTTCCTGGGACAATGAATTCACGGTGTTCTTATTTCAATTTCCAGGAGTGTATATTGAAAGGTGGCTACACTGAGTCACAGCGCCAGAGATTGCGCCAAAGAGTATTATTCAGCCGCCTCCACTGGCAGTTCTTGTCGAGAAGTCGTGGTGGAGAGTGCTATTGAGATGTAGCAGTGGTGAGTCGTTGTTGAGAAATTCCCATGGAGAGTGCTTGTTCAGATGTTGTCATATTGTTTTGATGGGCTAGGCACCAGATATTGTTGGATTGGGGATGCTGTAATGATCAGAGTGTGCTTTTCGTCAATATATATGAAGGTAAAAAAAATTCCTTTTTTTGTATTATTTCAATGTCTTAAACAATAATGCCTCTTGCTCACAGGTTCAGTCAACAAAGCATCTGGCTCGTGTTCTTGTATTAGACTGTATTTCTGGTTTCTATGTGTAATTATAGTATTTGTTTATCTTTTTTTATTACTTCAGTATAAATGGTATTTAAAATATCTTGTCGTATTGAGGTAGAACCGTGCCAGATGTGTACGTTGAATCACACTTCCACACACAGAACAGCGACACTTTTGCCTTGTTGTTTCGTAGCTTTCATAGTTGCTGGGGACTTAATTAATTAATTGTGTTAACGGAAGTTTTCTTTCGTTCTTTGTTGTTGTTCTATGCAGTCAGATTGCGTACAAATACCAGTCAGGGCCAACCGTATACGAGACTAGTAATCGGACAGACTGCTACTAAAATTAAAATTATTTGCATTATAAATAATTAAGCCCCCATGCACGTCGCGACCGCGGCTTCGGATCGTCCCTTGGAATTCTTCTGATTGTATAAATAGCAGACAGTAGTATTGTTGTAGTAATTCGTAGTTTAGTAATTGTAGTCTATATTGCATGTGTAGATTTGGTAATTGTCATTCTTCTAATGGTATTTTTTTGCAGAATTTAATTTTTGTTGTCTTGTATACGGGTTTGACAATTTTGTGCAATTATGAAGATTTCAATTGTTCGTTAATCGTGTTTGAGGGAAGCATTTCGTGTGAATGATATTGTTGGTGATAAAGTGTCATTGTGTGTAATTTTCATATAGTGACGAGTTTTGTATGTTTTGTAAATGATTACGCGATAAATGAAAAATGCAAAAATGATGGATAGTGAGAATGACGAAATTGTTAACATGGCGAACTCGCCAACACAGGAGAACAGGATGATGAATAATGGAGTTGAAAACAATTTAATAAGCAGGGAAAATAGTCCGGAACCAATTCAAAATTTTTCACAATCAAAAATTTTCAGAATACGAGATTAACGACAGAAGACTCTGGAATAGTATCGAACACAGATAGCTTTATGGCTATGCCGAAGGAAGTTAGTTTTGCGGGAAATGTTAGGGGCGAAAAGAATTTCGAACCAGTTAATATGGAGCAGTTGATGGGTGCTATATTAAATTTGGGATCACGAATGGAAACACGGTTAGACTCACAAATAGGAACAATTAGAACTGAGATGGGAACAATGGAAACACGGTTAGACTCACTGGGATCACAGTTAAGATCAGAATTAAAAACAGAGATGGGAACTTTGGCAACACGGTTAGAAACTGATATGGGAACAATGGAAACACGGTTAGACTCACGAATAGGGACGTGTTTCAAAAACATGAAAGATGAATTAAAGAAAGAAATCAGAGAAGAAGTACAACCGATTTTGAATGCTCACAATAATAGATTAATTGCAGTAGAGATTAGACAAAAGGAACAGGATAGAGAACAGGAAGAAAGAGATCACGTGATAGTACAAAAATTTTCAGAGTTAAATTTACAACGTGCACACGATAAGGAAGAAATATTTGAGAGAATCGAGGAATCCGTACCAAATGACAGAATAAATAACTTAACCAAACAGTATGAACAGTTAACTACTAAATGGGTCAATACTGAAACCCGAGTCGCGACACTTACGGAAGACGTAAATAAACAGAAAGAAAAAATAGGTGACTTATCGGAAAGAGTTGAGGAGATTTCAAATAAATTGACAAGTCTTAGTTTAAGTAGGGACAGAGATTCAGATGATACAGCTCCATTGCCATTTGCAGAAACCGAAGAGTACCAGAACATAAATAAGCATGTTGAAAATCAGGGAAAATTTAATGAACGCGTCAAAAGGGAATTTGAGGCATTACGAAAGCAAGTCAAACAAATTGAAGGCGAAATCGTAGGAAAAGACAGCAGAAGAAATTTAGAATCACAGACAGCAGAGGGGTTTGAAGAAAATAATTTGTTTCATTTACGAGATGCAACAAGAGAGCGCCAGGCGCGCGAACTTGACAATAATCGACATTCGGACTGGGACAGACGCGGTAGGTCTTTGTCGCCACGAGGAGAAAACTTTGACTATAAACACTTCTTAACTGTTCGGAAATTTAAGATCTTTCGGAATTCTAAGAACGACATACATCCATGTTCATGGCTAGATCAATTTATGTACGCACTTCCACCAAATTGGCCACTAAGTCGCTAACTGGAATTTATGTGTGGATATTTAGAAAACGAACCGGCGACGCGGATGCGCGCACTTATTAGAGATTGTAATAATTTAAATGATTTTTATCATGCATTTCTATCGGCATATTGGTCCGAAAACACGCAAGACAGAGTCAAACATAGTCTTATTATGCAGCGTAATTTTAAAGTCTGAGTTCCGCACGCCGGCAGAATACTTTGAAGACATGATTCGAAAGAATCAATTCCTGTCCAACCCTTATGGCCCGACTGAATTAATTCGCATTTGCTTAACTAAGCTGCCACAATCGATAAGACAAATTGCTTTAGCTGGAAGATGTAAAGACGACATTGAGACTTTTAAGACTTCGCTACAAGAACTTGAGTATGACAACGACGACGGGACTTCTTGTAATTTTTTCAGTAACGGTAATCACAGTAGATTTTCAGAGAGTAGAGATAATGATCGGAACGGACGTTATATGGGTAATTTTGAGAATGACAGACGAAACAGACAGGACAATAGATACCAGCCTTATGACAATAACAGACGTTCTAACAGAAATTACACAGACAGTTACAATAACGGAAACTCCTACCGGAATGATCAATCATACGGAAACAGTAATCGGTATCATCAAGACAGAAATTATTCATACAGTAATAGAAATTCTTACTACAGAAATAACCAGGGTAGTAGATACAACAATAATTTCAGAAGTGACAGTCGAAATTATACAAGAAGTAGTCATGCAGACAGACAGGAAAATAGAAATTTTAATAACAGACACAACCAAGAATTTACATCTAACAGACAGGAGGGACCTAATTGGCATCCTCCGCGTGACAGAAATTCCGAGAGACAAGTGCAAATCGTAGAAATTGATCCGCGAAATGACGCGAATAATCAAAGACGTGACGCAAGCAATCGACAATGACTTGTAGCTTCGGCTTCTGGCAGCAATATAGACGGTTCAGAAAGTAATGACACTACGACTTTACACTACGTACGCCTGGAAGACATGAGAGACATTTTGTTAGACGAAAAGGAAAATAATGGAGACGCATTTTTACATCCTGTTATTGAAGTATGTGTGGGTAAGAATAAGTTCACTGCAGTTTTAGATTCTGGGAGCCCATTGAATGTCATTAGTGAATCAGTTTTTCGTATATGTGTAAGAACTATTGCTTGTCCTGTGTTACCTGTTTCTAAAACTACATTTCGAGACGCTATTTCTGGAAAAAGTGTGGAAGTCAAACAACAGACCAACATAAATTTCATTTGTCAAGGATACGAATTTTCTGCTAATTTTATTATTGTTCCACTACTCAATACACAAATTATATTAGGTATGGAGTTTCTTAACACACATAAGGCAATTTTGAACTTTAAAGAAGGAAGTGTGAATTTGACTGTTGCCGGAATGCCGAAATGTTTGAAATTTTTCGAGTGTTTAACAAGATCTGAATCAGATGCAAAATGTTTAAGGTTTCTTACTTCTGATGTTTTCGCTGAGTATTATGACGACAATGTGTTCATTCATGACAACGACAATAGATACAGAGACGCGATGGATGATGTAATTAATAGCGAAGAATTAATTAATGAAAAGGTTAAGAAAGCCGAAGTGCCAGATGACGTTGCAAGAGAAGAACTGCACCAAATTTTGACTTCACATGCTACAGTATTTAGTCATCACACAGGAACTATACAAGGCTTACAATATTTATTTAAAGTAAAAGAACACACACCATTTCGGGGGAAAACGTACGCTATTCCTTTGGCTTACAGAGACAAGGTTAAGAGTGAACTTAAATACATGTTAGATCAAGGCATTATTGAGCCAGCAGTCAGTCCTTATACCAGCCCATTACACGTCGTTCTTTAAAAGGATGGGTCAATTCGTTTGGTTCTGGATTCCAGACAGGTTAATAATATCATCATTCCTGAAACTGACCGTCCACAAAATTTAGATAAACTTCTTCAACATTTCCATGGAATTAAAGTTTTATCCACGATTGATATGCGCGCAAGTTTTTGGCAAATAGAACTCCACCCTGATTGTAGAAAATACACTGCCTTTTTAGCCTTTGGTAACTGTTACCAGTTTCGGAAATTACCGTTTGGACTTACTGTATCTTCATCAGCATTCATTCGTAGTTTAAATGAAATTTTACCTGTTTATCTTCGTGACAATATTACTTCATATGTTGACGACATTCTTATTGCTAAACATTCTTGGAGTGAGCACAACAAAATTTTGGATTCATTATTACGTATTTTTGCAAGAGTTGGCATTACGGTGAACTTGGAAAAATCTGAATTTGGTCGTTCTCAGGTGAAATTTCTCGGTCACATTATTTCTACAGAAGGTATTCTTCCTGATCCAGAGAAACTAGACGCTATTCGCAATTATGCTGTTCCTACTACAAAACGTGATGTTCGTAGTTTCCTTGGTGACTGTAATTTTCTTAGACGCTTTGTTAGATTAGACAATTTGGCCACACCTCTTATGTGAACTATCTCGAAAGAATTTTAATTGGTGTTGGGATGAGGAAGCTCAGTCAGAATTTGAACAACGTCGTGAGGAGAAAGGAAAGCGTAGCGATTAGACAGTATTATTTAGTTCGCAATGATATTCTTTTTAAACGAAAATCGGTCGACAACTCTGTTTGGTTAGTTTGCATTCCTGATGAGTGGGTTAATAAATTGATTTGGTATACACATTTCAGTTATGCATACTTTGGTCCCAGAAAATGCTTTCACAAATTACGAGAAAATTGCTACTTCAGTAATATGGAAAAACGTATTCGTTCTGTTCTTGCCAAATGCAAATTATGTCAAAAGGCTAAGCCGCCAACTATTTCTCACAGAGCACCGTTGTTTCCTATCATACCAGCGAAATTAGAGGGGATGGCTGCAGTCGATTTGTTCGGTCCAGTGGTTCGTTCTACTAATGGTTTTGCGTACATTTTGGTAGCAGTGGAATTGACATCAAAATATGTTTGTTTTACACCTTTACGCAAAGCAACAGCTCGTTCAGTATCTAATGCTTTCATCAAACATTTTCTTAAAGAAGTGGGTCATGTTGATAAGGTTATATCAGATAATGGATCACAGTTTCGCTCTAAAATTTGGCTTCGTACTCTACGGCGTCGTAAGATTAAACCAATTTTCATTTCACTTTCTCACCCTCAATCTAACGCTTCAGAGAGTTGGATGATGGAAATCAATAAATTGTGTCGTCTTTATTGTCATCAGAATCACAGAACGTGGGATCAGTATCTTCATATTTTTCAAAACATTCTGAATGAACTCCCTAATGATTCAACTTCTTTACCGCCTATATTGATATTAAAAAACAAAGCACCGACAAATCGCATTTCTGAAATCGTTCCTTTTCCGCCTTCACGGAAACTGCGGCATTCTGAAGTTGTCAACCTGGCTCTGCAAAATATTGCATCTGCAGCTGCTAGAAGAGAGAAATCAGCTAAGCGTCCTGGTCGTTTAAAAATCTTGTCAGTTGGTCAAAAGGTGTTAATTAAGTCTCATCGTTTGTCTCATAAAGGAAAAGGCTTGTGTCGCAAATTTTTTCTGCTTTATAACTGTCCATATAGAGTTCGTAAAATTATTCATGATAACACTGTCGAAGTAGAAACTCTTAAATCTCGGCGCTCTAAGGGAACACATTATATATCGAACGTTAAAATTTTTGTGGAATGACATACTTTTGAGAGACTAACAGTTACATGTAAACACGCAGAGAATACAAGGATACCGCGTCGTGTTCCGACGGCGGCACTTACTCAAAGCAACAGTCAAGTCTGCGCGGCGCACGAGGCAGTCGTTGACCGCAAACAATTACTTCCTACGTCACGCGTACCTACAGCTGATCGAGCGCTCAGTGCGAATGCACTGACAGCCGTAAACAAATACACAGTCTAATTTCTCCGTATAAATTCAGTATAAAGCTATAGTGACTTGATAAATTATGTT
Organism: Schistocerca nitens; assembly: GCF_023898315.1. Classification (NCBI taxonomy): domain Eukaryota; kingdom Metazoa; phylum Arthropoda; class Insecta; order Orthoptera; family Acrididae; genus Schistocerca; species Schistocerca nitens. Next base: position 211,650,409 of record NC_064617.1, read on the forward strand.
ATTAACGTTCAGTATTTTTCAGGATACGGTTGTATAAAATATTTGAGAACTTCAGGTAAATTCTGTGTGTGTCCGACGTTAAGATGCTATCGAGAAAATTTCAGGAAGAATGTAATTTCGAAGAAGAAACTAATAAACTAAAAAGGTAACTATTAATTGAGTTTATTTTTCAGGTAACATATTTCCACTTAGGTACGTACTTTAGACGTAATTTGCTGCTCGCGATTACGTGATTCATACTTTGTGCTAAATTTCATGTTCTATGAATTTACTTGTGAAGCGACGTGCTTGCGTACATTAACTGATTTGACAATGATTGATTAATGAACAGGGTTATTATTTGTGTATATTATGCATCGCTTGGCTGCACTGCTTTTTTCACTCATGTCACATTTTTTTTATTATGTGCCTGCTGTGCTTATTTATTTAAATTATAATTGTCACCTGATTAATTGTGCTGACTGTGGTTATGTATGTAAGTTATACTTTGTGATTTATCTGCTTGCGCCTTCATGTTTACTTATTAAGATTACATATGAACATTTATTTGCTTATGCTGATATGATGCTAATGACCTGTTTATTATGTAAGATATATATTTGCTGCTTTGCGTATGGATTGCATATTTACACATTTCTGTTTTGTTGTCATAAATACACTCTAATTTGGTATATAGAAATGCTAATATACAGTGTACGAACATGGAGTTTAGGTCACACTATGGTATTAATTATAGATTGTTTGCTTGGCAGAGCCTCGCTGTAGGGATTGTGCTGCATCCACTTGTTGACATTCTGTTCTCTACTGGTATATTTACGCGCTATTGCATGTTTTGCTTACGATCAGTGCCTTATATTTTAAGATAAGAAAATAAACTGCTATAATTCTACGAACGACGTTGGTACAAGAAACTTCATTGAAGTCACATGAGCTGGAGGTTTTATGGAAGCTGTATAAATTTATGTTACTAGGAAGGAAGCTAACGACATGACACACCAACACTAGGTTTAGAACATTGACAGTTATTACACTGCATTCTTCGTGAGCAATTGAAATAGCAAGTGACACTTGACACAAGAAATACTCCACATGTTTGCTTCTGTTTTGCCATGATTTTTGAAGTGGTGTACACACTGTGAAATATTAAAATCATTCACATTCCGTACTCGTACTTCCTTACTGAAAGTTATTCAAACTGAAGGCTGTTAGAGGTCATGTATGCATTTCTTTTAATTTATGATGGACAAGGTAACCAAAATGTATTTTATAATTCATAATGAGTAGAAGATTTGGCTCAGGTGGACTACACAGAGGTTGTGTGTGGATATTGTGTCTTCGGATTGTATGGGATGATGAACTGAAGTTTGCACTAGGATTTTATCTGTACTTGTTCGAGGAGACTGACTAGAGGAAAGAGTCGTTATGGAAGGGAAATGATATTGGTAATAAGGTTTATATGTATCGACGTATTGAAGAAGTATTATTGAGGTATTGAGATTATGTGAAGTTGATGATTATTGGAGTTTTGGTGGACAAGAGGTAAGGTAAATGATATTGATGATGAGTTATATATGTATCGACGTAAGAGGTATTATTGAAGTATTAAGATTATGTGATGCTGATGATTATTGGAGTTTTGGTGGATAAGAGGTAAAGTAAGTGGGGAGCATATTTTTTTTTTTTGGTCTATATGGAACAAGGAGGATGAAGATGGCAGACTAGAACACTCAAGTAGAAGGAAGATTGTCTACACACACACTTTGTTAAATCACTAAGCAGTACATACTTTTTTTTGGAGAGAGGAAGTATTTGCATATCTTGGCACACTGACAGTTGTTCAGCAACCGTACATTTGATTTGGCTTGGCAAACATTGGTCTTGATATGATGACTACGACGTTGACTAACTATTATTGACTGTTATACATTGCTGCCACTACTACTTGATACACAAGTTGAACATAAAATTTTGGACAGAATTGCATTTACAAAGTTAACACTATTCAATTACACAGTAGTACTTAATGTGGATGAAAGATGAGTGAGTGTGTTTAGTGTGTTTTCCGTTCCTAATCCCAAATAATTGGTACCGACCTATCTCCTAAATATTATTTTACTTGTTTGTTGTGGCTTGCACTGACACCCATAAATATTATAGGTTTACCGTTATTTGTGTATTGTAATAGTTAATATGACAATTATCTGATATCATTTGTGCGTTTATTATAATTTGTATGTTTAGTGTAAGAGCATTGATAATAATTTTGTAAAAGCAATTGTGTGTGCCTTCAAACTGTTGTTCGTGCTTGCACCTGTTCAACATTGCTGGGTGCCATTGATGGACTGCTTCTACTGAAATAATGTCACTTGTTGGTGTCTGCACTTGTTCAACATTGCTGGGTGCCACTGATGGAACTGCTTCTACTGACATAATGTCACTTGTTGGTGTCTGCACCTGCTCAACATTACTGGGTGCTACTGATGGACTGCTTCTACTGAAATAATGTCACCTATTGGTGTCTGCACCTGCTCAACAATGCTGGGTGCCACTGATGGACTGCTTCTACTAAAATGATGTCGCTTGTTGCTGTCTGCACCTGTTCATCATTGCTGGGTGCCACTGATGGAACTGCTTCTACTGACATAATGTCACTTGTTGGTGTCTGCACCTGCTCAACATTGCTGGGTGCCACTGATGGAACTGCTTCTACTGAAATGATGTCACTTGTTGGTGTCTGCACCTGCTCAACATTACTGGGTGCCACTGATGGAACTGCTTCTACTGACATAATGTCACTTGTTGGTGTCTGCACCTGCTCAACATTACTGGGTGCTACTGATGGACTGCTTCTACTGAAATAATGTCACTTGTTGGTGTCTGCACCTGCTCAACATTACTGGGTGCCACTGATGGAACTGCTTCTACTGACATAATGTTACTTGTTGGTGTTTGCACCTGTTCAACATTACTGGGTGCCACTGATGGAACTGCTTCTACTGACATAATGTCACTTGTTGGTGTTTGCACTTGTTCAACATTGCTGGGTGCCACTGTTAGAACTGTTTCTACTGAATTGATGTTACTTCTTGCTGTCTGCACCTGTTTAACATTGCTGGGTGCCACTGATGGAACTGTTTCTACTGAAATAATGTCACTCGTTGGTGTCTGCACCCGCTGACCATTGCTGGTTGCTACTGCTGGAACTGTCAACTACTTGTTTATTGAACTATGGAAAGCATTTTATGTGAATATTTGTATAAACTGATTTTTTTGTGTATTTACTGTTTGTGAAATGTTATGAGAATGAGACTCTTACCTATACCTATTTGACATTGCTGGTGCCATTGATTGAATGGTACTTGTGTAAACTATTATGTAAAATCACATGTATGAAAGCATTTGTATTCCTTACTGTATTTTATATATTAGGTTACTGAAGTGCCAGTGCAAAGCCAAAATTTATTTAGTTATGTGATATTTACTTATTAATATTACTTTTTAATTTTTGTCTGTATTTTTTTGGACGAATTTGGTGGTATTTTCACCACCAATGCTGGCAAAAATACCATCAAATTCTAGCCCGTGGAGGAGGGGCATATGAAAGGTGGCTACACTGAGTCATAGCGCCAGAGATTGCGCCAAAGAGTATTATTCAGCCGCCTCCACTGGCAGTTCTTGTCGAGAAGTCGTGGTGGAGAGTGCTATTGAGATGTAGCAGTGGTGAGTCGTTGTTGAGAAGTTCCCATGGAGAGTGCTTGTTCAGATGTTGTCATATTGTTTTGATGGGCTAGACACCAGATGTTGTTGGATTGGGGATGCTGTAATGATCAGAGTGTGCTTTTCGTCAATATATATGAAGGTAAAAAAATTCCTTTTTTTGTATTATTTCAATGTCTTAAACAATAATGCCTCTTGGTCACAGGTTCACTCAACAAAGCATCTGGCTCGTGTTCTTGTATTAGACTGTATTTCTGGTTTCTATGTGTAATTATAGTATTTGTTTGTCTTTTTTTATTACTTCAGTATAAATGGTATTTAAAATATCTTGTCGTATTGAGGTAGAACCGTGCCAGATGTGTACGTTGAATCACACTTCCACACACAGAACAGCGACACTTTTGCCTTGTTGTTTCGTAGCTTTCGTAGTTGCTGGGGACTTAATTAATTAATTGTGTTAACGGAAGTTTTCTTTCGTTCTTTGTTGTTGTTCTATACAGTCAGATTGCGTACAAATACCAGTCAGGGCCAACCGTTTACGAGACTAGTAATCGGACAGACAGCGACTAAAATTAAAAGTATTTGCATTCATTATATAATTAAGCCCCCATGCAATATATATATATATATATATATATATATATATATATATATATATATATATATGAGACGAGTGAAGTGTCCTTATTAGCTGAGGAAGAAAGGGGGGTCTGTCTTGTCCTTCGGGAAGACAGGACGAGTTAGTAGCGAGGCGCCACTCAAAACGCACTGTCGAGTAACCGGGGCGGATCTGAAAGTATCCAGCTGTTAAACAAGATATAAAGTGAAAGTATTAAGTATCAGAACGCGACGTGTCGTGGGCAAGGTATATCACGAGTATGGAAAGTGAGAAATGTGTTAATGTGTTGCTGTAAAGGATTGAATAACGGCGTAGCCAAGAGCCGCCATACTGGAAATTGTGTGAAGTGGGTTTCAAAGTATTCTTTATTAAAACGAGTATAGTACAAAACGTTGTTAACAACTGGCATCCAGACCCACCCTACTTCAGCAGGATCACAACCTACATGAAACCTGGCGCCTGAGCGCTACTACGGTGCGACGAGGGACTACCGAAGCAGCAAGACAACAGGTTAGTGATACAGCGGTCAGAGAAGTACTTCCTTCTCGCTACAATACCAATGAGGGCGTTGTAAACTGCAGAAAAGTAAAGTCAGTAGCTTGTGAAAAGCACATCCCCGGTACAAAAAAACGTGTAATGTCTTCATATATTTTGTTCCAAAACCGATAGCATTTCTCGTTTCACCGGCTATAGATGGCCCTTAAAAATTACATTCTTTCACTGAAAACGACTGTACTTATTGGAATAACACCGTAGACAATGAAGTTTTACGTAATAACTATATGGTAAAATAGTCTCCTCTTTGCATGCTATCATTTTGTAAAATCTCATTTCGATATCTCAATCCGTTTGTGAAATATGAGGAAAGTTGTGGATATTTCACTTTGGCTTTTACGTTCGCACGGTGCGATCGCAAATGAGTGCGCTCCGTCAAGTGACAGATAGAGACCTCCATCCATGTCTAATATCAAAATCAATGTGTTAGCTGAATTTCATACGCAGCAACATATTATGTAATATGCACCAAACGCAAAATCATGGTGACGCCTATTTTTAATTGCAAACTTTTTCGAATTTCGCGCACGGCCTTACTTCCAAGTAAATATCACGAGTATGACCATTAAAGAAATGATGGACACATCAATATGAATCTGACATATAGAGATATAAGTAAAGCAAAAATGAATTTTTTTACGGAACAGTTTCTGTAACATCGTTTGAGAAAGATTGCAGGGTGCGCACCTTGATTCCGTCATCGCCGACTGGCAGAAAGGTGGAAAACACTCATCGTTCTCCCCTTCCGAACAAACGAATGAACGAGACCAGCGCTTTGAACGAAAACTGGTCACTGCGCATCGGCCACCATATAATGCACGGGATGTACTGATGGACAGGGACTGTCGAGCATTGGGAATGATGTTGTTGTTGTGGTCTTCAGTCCTTACACTGGTTTGATGCAGCTCTCCATGCTACTCTATCCTGTGCAAGCTTCTTCATCTCCCAGTACCTACGGCAACCTACATCCTTCTGAATCTGCTTAGTGTATTCATCTCTTGGTCTCCCTCTACGATTTTTAACCTCCACACTACCCTCCAGTACTAAATTGGTGATCCCTTGATGCCTCGGAACATGTCCTACCAACCGATCCCTTCTTCTGGTCAAGTTGTGCCACAAACTTCTCTTCTCCCCAATCCTATTCAATACTTCCTCATTAGTTATGTGATCTACCCATTTAATCTTCAGCATTCTTCTGTAGCACCACATTTCAAAAGTTTCTATTCTCTTCTTGTCCAAACTATTTATCGTCCATGTTTCACTTCCATACATGGCCACACTCCATACAAATACTTTCAGAAATGACTTCCTGACACTTAAATCTATACTCGATGTAAACAAATTTCTCTTCTTCAGAAACGCTTTCCTTCCCATTGCCAGTCTACATTTTATATCCTCTCTACTTCGACCATCATCAGTTATTTTGCTCCCCAAATAGCAAAACTCCTTTAATACTTTAAGTGTCTCATTTCCTAATCTAATTCCCTCAGCATCACCCGACTTAATTCGACTACATTCCATTATCCTCGTTTTGCTTTTGTTGATGTTCATCTTATATCCTGCTTTCAAGACACTGTCCATTCCATTCAACTGCTCTTCCAAGTCCTTTGCTATCTCTGACAGAATTACAATGTAATCGGCGAACCTCAAAGTTTTTATTTCTTCTCCATGGATTTTAATACCTACTGTGTATTTTTCTTTTGTTTCCTTTGCTGCTTGCTCAATACACAGACTGAATAACATAGAGGAGAGGCTACAACCCTGTCTTACTCCCTTCCCAACCACTGCTTCCCTTTCATGTCCCTCGACTCTTATAACTGCCATCTGGTTTCTGTACAAATTGTAAATAGCCTTTCGCTTCCTGTATTTTACCCCTGCCACCTTTAGAATTTGAAAGAGAGTATTCCAGTCGACATTGTCAAAAGCTTTCTCTAAGTCTACAAATGCTAGAAACGTAGGTTTCCCTTTCCTTAATCATTCTTCTAAGATAAGTCGTAAGGTCAGTATTGCCTCACGTGTTCTAGTATTTCTACGGAATCCAAACTGATCTTCCCCGAGGTTGGGAATGATGACCGTAAAAAATTGCATGAAACAGCAGAAGGAATCAGTTGCAACGTCCAACAATCTAAGCTAACACAGTGACTGCGTAGAGAGTTGGATTTGGTTGTTTGGGGCAGGAGACCACACCAGGAAGTCATCGATCTCATCGGATTAGGGAAGGACATGTAAGGAAGTCGGCGGTGCCCGTTCAAGGGAACCATCCCAGCATTTCCCTGGAGCGATTTATGGAAATCACAGAAAACCTAAATCAGGATGGCTGAACGCGGGACTGAACCGTCGTCCTCCCTAATGCGAGTCATGTGTGCTAGTCACTGCGCCACCTCGCACGGTGACTGCGTAGAGAATTAAACAGAGTAGTGCATGCTGACTGAGCAGCAACACATTTCTAGTCACTGCTAAGTGTCGCTTCAGGTGGAATTAAGAACGACGTCACTGGACAGTGGATGGCTGGAAACGAGTGATTCCGAACGCTCAGTCTCACTTCAGCCTGTGGCATTCCGATGGAAGGGTTCAGGTTTGGGAAAAGGCTGGAGAATATTACGTACCGTCATGTTTAATACTAGTAGCTAAGAACGGAGGAGGTGGTGTTACAGTATATGAGTGTTTATCGTGATCATTCGATCGAAACTGATCCGAATAGCAATAATTAGCATAACAAAGTAAGACAAAGCAAATATTATGTTCTTTACAGGAAATGCTCAATACGTCGACCATCATTCCTCAACAATAGCTGTAGTCGAGGAATAATGTTGTGAACAGCACTGTAAAGCATGTCCGGAGTTATGGTGAGGCATTGGCGTGGAATGTTGTCTTTCAGCATCCCTAGCGATGTCGGTCGATCACGATACACTTGCGACTTCAGGTAAACCCAAAGCCAATAATCGCACGGACTGAGGTCTGGGGGACCTGGGAGGCCAAGCATGACGAAAGTGGCAGCTGAGCACACGATCGTCACCAAACGACGCGCGCAAGAGATCTTTCACGCGTCTAGCAATATGGGATGGTTCTAATAAAACCGCATGTTATTCCAAGTATGTATGTCAATTTTTACCTCTCTATCTACATTATTCTGTGGTTTATTAAGTTTTCAAATTTATACTGACTTTTTGATCACCCGGTATATAAATGATGTAGTAGAAAGCGTTTGATGCTCTTTAAGGCTATTTGCAGATCATGCAGTTGTCTATACCAAAGTAGCAACGCCATAAGATAGTTAGAATTTGCAGAGCGACCTGCAGAGAATTGATGAATGGTGCAGACTCTGGTAGTTGACCCTGAACGTATATAAATGTAACATATTGCGCATACACAGGAAAAGTAATCCACTACTGTGCAGCTTCACTATTGATGACAAACAACCGGAGACATCGCAAAATATCGAGGTGTAACTATCTAGAGCGACCTTAGGTGGAATGACCATATAAAACAGATAGTGGGGAAAGCAGACACCAGACTCAGATTCATCGGAAGAATCTTAAGGAAATGTAACTGATCCACGAAAGAAGTGGCTTATAAGGCGCTCGTTCGCCCGATTCTTGAGTATTGTTCATCTATCTGGGATCCCTCTCAGGTACGGCTGATAGAGGAGATAGAGAAGATCCAACGAAGAGCTGCGCGTTTCCCCACAGGATCGTTTAGCTGGCGAGAGAGCGTTACGGAGATGCTAAACAAACTCCACTGGCAGACGTCACAAGAGAAGCGTCGTGCATCACGGAGAGATTTACTACTGAAATTTCTGGACAGCACTTTTCAGGAGGAGTCAGACGACATATTACTTCTCGCCACATACATCTCGCGTATTGACCACGAGGACAAAATCCGAGAAATTAGAGCCAATACAGATTCTTACCGACAATCATTCTTCCCACTCACTATTCGCGAGTGGAACATGGCTGGAGGGATCAGATAGTTGTGCAGAACGTACCCTCCGGCACACACCATCAGGTGGCTTGCGGAGTATGATGTAGATGTAAATGATTGCTTCCAGGGCGATGGAAACGAATACATGAATCGCATGCTGGCTGCGAAACTGAGCCCGAGAGAGCGTCTCTCAGTAGTTCTGTAACTCTGGTCCTCGCACACTATATGCTTCCTCCGAGAGTAAAAGGCCCCTGCTGCCAAAATGAGTCGGAATAGTGAGGCTGATGGTCGCTTAGACCTTCAGCTGAGAGTCACAGTTTGACTTCACTGGGTTGGAGCCACGGGAGAGGTCAGACTCCCTCCACGAAACTGTCGCCTTGTTGAGGATTTTTTTGAACCAACATCTACTGGTACTACTGCAGTTTAATGCAATTTTGAGAAATTTATCAATTCCCATCTCCACCATCTGATATCCCTGTGTGGTGTCACCGCCAGACACCACACTTGCTAGGTGGTAGCCTTTAAATCGGCCGCGGTCCGTTAGTATACGTCGGACCCGCGTGTCGCCACTATCAGTGATTGCAGACCGAGCGCCGCCACACGGCAGGTCTAGTCTAGAGAGACTCCCTGGTACTCGCCCCAGTTGTGCAGCCGACTTTGCTAGCGATGGTTCACTGTCTACATACGTTCTCATTTGCAGAGACGATAGTTTAGCATAGCCTTCAGCTACGTCATTTGTTACGACCTAGCAAGGCGCCATATTCAGTTACTATTCTGAACAGATAATGTTGTGAATCATGTACTGTCAACAGCGACGTTCATCATTAATGGATTAAAGTTAAGTATCAAACTAATTGCGTCCGCTTTCTGAATTCTAATCCCTTGTCATATTCCAGACCTCACGTAAGTCTAGTCCTTCCCTCCTCACGCCATCCTGCGTAAGCTAAAACGCGTGCATTTCGGCCTCCTCTAGTAACACGGTGTTGGCTCTTCTGCCAACACAACACCCTGTGAATATAAAATATGAAGTCACTGTAAATAGCCATCATCTACATATACATACATACTCCGCAATCCACCATACGGTGCGTGGCGGAGGGTACCTCGTACCACAACTAACATCTTCTCTCCTTGTTCCACTCCCAAAGAGAACGAGGGAAAAATGGCTGCCTATATGCCTCTGTACGAGCCCTAATCTCTCTTATCTTATGTTTGTGGTCTTTCCGCGAAATATAAGTCCGCGGCAGTAAAATGCTGGTTCTCCAAATTTCCTCAGTAGCGGTTCACGAAAAGAACGCCTCCTTTCCTCCAGAGACTCCCACCCGAGTTCAAGTGGCTCTGAGCACTATGGGACTTAAAATCTGTGGTCATCAGTCCCCTAGAACTTAAAACTACTTAAGCGTAACTAACCTAAGGACATCACACACATCCGTGCCAGAGGCAGGATTCGAACCTGCGACCGTAGCGGTCCCGCGGTTCCAGACTGCAGCACCCGAGTTCCTGAAGCATTTCCGTAACACTCGCGTGATGATCAAACCTACCAGTAACAAATCTGATGACCTCTGTAGTTGCTGCAAAACCGACTAACGAGCAGAGAAACTGGCTAAAAATGCCGCGCAGAAAATTATTGCAATTTCTTTACAAATCACGCGCCGAACGTAAAAACTTGTAAGTTTGTTTGACTTGACACGGAATTCAGTTCTGCGTTGGCTCCTCTTTCCTGTAACGTGCATCTTTTTCACGCCTGCAGGCCACGAATTCACGCGCCGATGCGTAGGGTACAGAGTCCAAGAACAAAACGTTTACTGTCTCCGCGGCTCCCTCCCAGCAGACGGCGGGGACATTAGACTCTAAACTGGAAGAAATAAAGCACTACGCTGTTAAATATTCCGAGCGAGGCAGGGCACACATTAATATATAACGCTGTAAACTCGCGCGGCCGCGGCGGGCCCGGCGCGTTCTATTGTATATTTCCCGCGGGGACGGCGCTACCTAATATACAAACAAAGGCGCACCGCCTCATCATAGCGCGAGGCCGCCGAGAATTGGCCAGGGAGCGCAATAAACATGATGCCGCTCTAATGGCAGTCCCCGCAGTCGCCGCGCCGCGGCGCTGCAAACAGTTGATATTACCGTAGCCTCTGCCTCTCCGTCTTTTGTTTGGCCTGCTGCCATTGGCTGGCGCCGTCTCCTAGCAACGCGCCCGGGTCCGGGGAAGCCGGAGCCGGCGCATGCGTACGGCGCCCTCGGGACGCAAATGCATCTTAAAACGGCCGAGCAGGAAAAATAAACCGAGATGACTGGGAATGAAGTCTAAATAGATAGGGGCTGAATGGGCCTCCCCACGGGCCGCGATGGCCGCCTTTAGCGCGGGAGCGAGGGAAGGGGCTGTCCTCCAGATAGCAGCAAAATGTTCCGCCGCAGCTGCCGTGCCGTCTGGTTCCCGTGTCCGAGAATAAAGATAGCCCACCGACTGCGTTCGGGAGTCGGCGAGCCAGGTGGCCATCGCCAATGTACTTGTCTGTGAACGTTTGTTTCTTGGTGCCATGAAGTCTGCATCTAGTACGGAACATAAGTAATGGTGCCTGGAAATGGGGACGGACGCTCCTGTAAATGTTTATTTTCCGTGTTTGCGAATTAATTTTTCTTCTAAAAAAATCCTCTTCCACAAAAACACAATGCACGCACATTCGTCAGTTTTGATTTATTTCTGTAAAATATCATACTACGTTGGAGAAAAGTTCTTGGGTTTCCAGCCGGATGGCAGTGTTTAAAATACCGCGCCGTTCTACATCTGCATCTACGTTTACGTGATTACTCTGCAGTTCACAACTGAATGGCTGGTAGAGGGTGCATCAAACCACCTTCAAGCTAATTCTCTACCGTTCCTCACTCGAACAGCACGCGGGAAAAACGAACATTCAAAAATTTCCGTGAGAACTCAGATTTCTCTCATTTTAATATGCTGATCATTCCTATGTAGGGGGGGGGGGGGCGCCAACAAAACATTTTCACGCTCTGAGGAAAACGCTGGTGATTGAAATTTCGTGAAAGGTCATGCCCCAACGAAAATCACCTCTGTTTTAATAACTGCCACCCCATTTCGTGTATAGTATCTGTGGCACTCTCCCCATTTCGAGACAGTGATGCCAATCTCTGAAGCTCAAGATTTCCATCCGCGTACTCAAAACGCCCCTTTTCTGTATAAAGTGTCCCATGGTAAAGGACACCACATGGCGCCTAAAAAAAAAAAAATAGGCAGAGTTTAAGGTGCACTTCTACAATATTTACTAGCATCCTTGCAATACTATGTAATAGAATGTAATATCAGGACTTACGTTACTGAAGTGCTTGCTTCTCCTTTCAGTAGATACAGATTTCCTTTTCTAGAAATATTACTCTCCAAACATACTCCTCCCTTTTGTAGTCCCCATCACACACATAAACATTCACTTAATACAAGTTTCTTAGTGTGAAGAATGAGATGTTTTAGCTCCAATTCGTAAGTTGTGCAGTCTATTCCGTTTGCTTGAAATGAAGATCTCACAACACATATGGAACTAAAATACTCACCTCCAATTCTGCTCTGTTTCCTTGTTTTTACATCACTTACAATACAAGATATTCTTTCGGCTTCAGCACTGGAAAGTGAAAGAACCAACTCAGCAAGTTTACCGATATTTCAAGAACACAGCTGATCCTGGAAGTTTTTCAATTTTGAGATTTCACTCCGCATACAAGCTATGTCCATTTTTGTAAGTTGCTTCTTCTTATCCTTAGACAAAGGGCGGAAGACTAACTGCTAAGGTACACTCCTGGAAATGGAAAAAAGAACACATTGACACCGGTGTGTCAGACCCACCATACTTGCTCCGGACACTGCGAGAGGGCTGTACAAGCAATGATCACACGCACGGCACAGCGGACACACCAGGAACCGCGGTGTTGGCCGTCGAATGGCGCTAGCTGCGCAGCATTTGAGCACCGCCGCCGTCAGTGTCAGCCAGTTTGCCGTGGCATACGGAGCTCCATCGCAGTCTTTAACACTGGTAGCATGCCGCGACAGCGTGGACGTGAACCGTATGTGCAGTTGACGGACTTTGAGCGAGGGCGTATAGTGGGCATGCGGGAGGCCGGGTGGACGTACCGCCGAATTGCTCAACACGTGGGGCGTGAGGTCTCCACAGTACATCGATGTTGTCGCCAGTGGTCGGCGGAGGGTGCACGTGCCCGTCGACCTGGGACCGGACCGCAGCGACGCACGGATGCACGCCAAGACCGTAGGATCCTACGCAGTGCCGTAGGGGACCGCACCGCCACTTCCCAGCAAATTAGGGACACTGTTGCTCCTGGGGTATCGGCGAGGACCATTCGCAACCGTCTCCATGAAGCTGGGCTACGGTCCCGCACACCGTTAGGCCGTCTTCCGCTCACGCCCCAACATCGTGCAGCCCGCCTCCAGTGGTGTCGCGACGGGCGTGAATGGAGGGACGAATGGAGACGTGTCGTCTTCAGCGATGAGAGTCGCTTCTGCCTTGGTGCCAATGATGGTCGTATGCGTGTTTGGCGCCGTGCAGGTGAGCGCCACAATCAGGACTGCATACGACCGAGGCACACAGGGCCAACACCCGGCATCATGGTGTGGGGAGCGATCTCCTACACTGGCCGTACACCACTGGTGATCGTCGAGGGGACACTGAATAGTGCACGGTACATCCAAACCGTCATCGAACCCTTCGTTTTACCAATCCTAGACCGGCAAGGGAACTTGCTGTTTCAACAGGACAATGCACGTCCGCATGTATCCCGTGCCACCCAACGTGCTCTAGAAGGTGTAAGTCAACTACCCTGGCCAGCAAGATTTCCGGATCTGTCCCCCATTGAGCATGTTTGGGACTGGATGAAGCGTCGTCTCACGCGGTCTGCATGTCCAGCACGAACGCTGGTCCAACTGAGGCGCCAGGTGGAAATGGCATGGCAAGCCGTTCCACAGGACTACATCCAGCATCTCTACGATCGTCTCCATGGGAGAATAGCAGCCTGCATTGCTGCGAAAGGTGGATATACACTGTACTAGTGCCGACATTGTGCATGCTCTGTTGCCTGTGTCTATGTGCCTGTGGTTCTGTCAGTGTGATCATGTGATGTATCTGACCCCAGGAATGTGTCAATAAAGTTTCCCCTTCCTGGGACAATGAATTCACGGTGTTCTTATTTCAATTTCCAGGAGTGTATTTAGATCAAATCCCCCAAATTATGATGCGACACACGATACATCCGTTATATGCGACCTTCCGTCTGTTGTTAATGCAATATTTGGCTCTATGAATTTTAAGTTTCCAAAAAATTCATCGTGTATAGGTAGATGTTTCTTCACTCCTTTGGTTGCTGCAATACAGAAATCAAAGTTTTTAAGTCTTAGTTGATGAATTCGCTTTTCACACTCTGTAGGGAGAGTTTGTAATAACTGTTCACATTCGGTAACAAGGTACACTGATTCTAATTGGAGGTAATGCCATGGCTGTATTTGTTAATCTTGTGCATTTCTGTGAGGACACCAGGGCTTGGAAAGTTCTGACCAATGTTTTGAAACAGACGCAAAGAAGCTTATGAATTAATATTTTCCGCGACTGGAAAAGGGCGGTAAAACTGTGGAAGTGAACTAAAAGATACTTCAGAAACAATATGTAAGCGTTTGTACAAAAATTTTCTAATTCGTGAAGAATTATTTCTGCAGACTTTAATTTATCTTCAACAGTTGCTAATTGGAAGTAGTGCAAAAATAAATCCCAGTTTTCCAGCAAGCCATCGTGTACCCGTTAATCTAAGCACCTGTTTACGTTCGACTCCAAAAAATTCTTGTAAAATAGCGCAGCGCCTTGCACTGCCAGATATGTTGCTTTCCACGGACCTTATTAACTCTTCACAGGATTTAGGGAGCTTCTCACAAGCCTTGCTTGCAACTAAAATAGGTGAATGGCATGTACAGTTGAGACCAATCAGATTTGTTACAATATTTCGAAGTCTTGTTAAGACAGAATTAAAGCTTCCCACAATCGCAGCCGCATTGTCACAAACCATGCCAATTACATTTGTATTTGGAATTTCCTTCTCTTTCAACATACTCTCCAGAACTATGAATAGGTTTTCTGCCGAGCAGTCTTTGGCATCCATATAGTTGTGTTTTCACACGCCCGTCAAATGGCGACATATATTTCACTAAAACGCACATAAGTTTTCTATCTTATAACTCTGTACACACGTCCACCACAGAATAGAAAATTTAGTGTCCTTCAGTAAGTGAACCGTATTATCAGTTTCCACCTTTGTAGTAACATTTTGGCACACTATACTGGTACACTTTGTACGACCTAAAGTTATCTCTGAAACAATTTTAGAGTCAGGGAAAATATATTTTAACACAGGAACAAGATGGTCCACTGCTGAAAACGCAACATTATGCTCTTCGAAAAAAGTTGCTAATCTTATTTCAGCTGTCTTCACTTTTTCCGCTGGTTGCTTTCATCACACATTTTCGAAAAACAATCCACAACAGTTATGTTACTTTGCACATTTTTAACATTTTTTATGTGTTTAACGGCAGAAGCGTGTTTTTTGAGTTCGCTTTTACGCACGCAACTCTCACGTTACGCGCTATACGCCGCTCCTTCGTGTTGTCACAACGGCCTGTAGTGACCCTTTATATCTGTCAATTTGAAGCCAAGAGTCTTGGAAAATTTTAGTATGTTTTTCTCAACCTAATTTACTGCATCCGGATTTCGATTTCTTTGCTCTCGAAGGACCGCAGTCCGTCGTTCTTGTGTGTACAAAACAAACCGCTGAGAAACAATTATTGTTTAATAAGATTATTTAATAAGATCAATATTCACACACAAGACTCCGACTGCAAGCAACAGCCAGCGAGTAATAACTTCGAGTGACACCGAACTGAACAAATTAAACCACTTCAGACAATACTGTACGAGGTGCGCCTAGAAAAAAACCGGACTGATGCTGGAAAAAACATTTATTTACAATTATTTACAATTTCATGTTATCTCCTTCAATGAACTCTCCTCCTCGGTCTCTACACCGCTCCATACGAATTTTCCACTGTTCATAGCAATGCTGCAGATCATTTTCGGTAAGTCCATACATTACTTCCGTCGCTTTTTCTTTTACTGCTTCAACAGTCTCAAATCTAGTTCCTTTCAAAGCTGACTTGACCTTAGGGAAAAGAAAAAAGTCACAGGGGGCCAAATCAGGTGAGTAGGGTGGATGATCTAAGATGGGAATGTTGTGTTTTGCCAAAAACGTCTTCACTGACAACGCACTGTGAGCTGGGGCATTGTCTTGGTGAAGGATCCATGACTTTTTTCTCCACAAATCGTTCCGTTTTCTCCGTACTCGCTCACGTAGGGTAGCCAGGACGCTAATGTAGTAATGCTGATTCACTGTTTGTCCCTCTGGTACCCAACCAATGTGCACAATCCCTTTGATGTCAAAAAAAAAAAAAAAAAAAACAATCATCATTGCCTTGAATTTCGATTTTGACATTCGTGTTTTTTTTGTCGTGGAGAACCAGGAGTTTTCCAATGCATCGATTGGCGTTTAGTTTCGGGATCGTAAGTAAAAAACCACGATTCATCGCAAGTAATAACATTTTGTAAGAAGGTGGGATCACTTTCAATGTTCTTTCTGTACACTCAACATTTTCCGACGCACAGACAAAACGTCAACTACTTAAAACAGACGCCACGGGCAGACTGAGTGCAGGAGGCAGATGAAACTCGAGCAGTAGGCGGAGCGAGAGTCACGTGACAGGCCACGCGACTTTCAGCCTTATTGCATTCGTTTTATTGTTTCACCAGTACTAGTCCGGTTTTTTTCTAGCCACACCTCGTATAACAATGTTCTTTATTACAGTTTAACATGCCGCTCGACATGACTGTAATATCAATGCGTCATTGTTGGAAACGGCCAATCAATGCGTCAGTGTTGGAATCGGCCAACTCATACAAATACTTGGGTGTAAGACTTTGCAGGGATATGTAATGGAATGATCACATAGCAGGAGTCGTGGGTGAAGCAGGTGGTAGACTTCGGTTTATTGGTAGAATACTGGAGAAGTGCAATTAGTCTATGTGGTGTCACCGCCAGACACCACACTTGCTAGGTGGTAGCTTAAATCGGCCGCGGTCCATTAGTACATGTCGGACCCGCGTGTCGCCATTGTCGGGATCGCAGATCGTGCGCCACCCCACGGCAGGTCTCGAGAGACTGACTAGCACTCGCCCCAGTTGTACGACGACATTGCTAGCGACTACACTGATCGAAGCCTTTCTCTCATTTGCCGAGAGACAGAATAGCCTTCAGCTAAGTTAATGGCTACGACCTAGCAAGGCGCCATTAACCATTTGTAACGTTGCATGTACCTCAAGATAGTCTCACTTGTAACATCCAGAATGCTGTATACCAAAGGACGATATAAAAGTTAAGTGTTCTAGTAGCTACGTTCTTTTCTTTATCACATTCATTACGAATCCTGTTCCAGACTTAACGGCAGACGGCGTGAGTTGACGCGTGCCCTTTCGGCTACTTCACTGTGGACTGGCTGCCTTAACAGTCCACTACAGTCTACAAAAGAGGTTGCTTACAAATCACTCATGCGACCCATCCTAGGATATTGCTGAAGTGTGTGGGACCTGTACCAGGTAGGACTAGGTGGGGATATTTAACGTTTACAGAGAAGGGCAGCACGAATGGTCACAGGTTTGTTTAATACGTGGGACAGTGTCACAGAGATACTGAAGGAACTGAAATGGCAGACTCTTGAAGACTATCCCGAGAAAGTCTACTAACAAAGTTTCAAGAACCGGCTTTAAGTGGTTGTTCTTAGGATACGCTACAACCCTCTACGTGTCGATCACACAGGGAATGTGAGGATAATCAGAATAATTACTAGACGCACAGAGGCATTCCTGCCTCTAAGGCGCTGCAGTCATGGACTGTGCGGCTGGTCCCGGCGGAGGTTCGAGTCCTCCCTCGGGCATGGGTGTGTGTGTTTGTCCTTAGGATAATATAGGTTAAATAGTGTGTAAGCTTAGGAACTGATGACCTTAGCAGTTAAGTCCCATAAGACTTCACACACATTGAACATTCGTGCCAATGGCCTTGCCACAGTGGTAACACCGGTTCCCGTCAGATCACCGAAGTTAAGCTCTGTAGGGCTGGGCTATAACTTGGATGGGTGATCATGCGGTCTGCCGAGCGGTGTTGGCAAGCGGGGTGCACTCACAAGGGGAGGCCGCCAATTGTGAAATTCAGATTCGATTCATACTGCGCATAATAAAAGCTCATGGCCAGAGGTGTAATGTGGCAAAGCACCAAGATGCACTTCTCAGCCGTTGTAGAGAAAATCCACAGTTAAAAGAAACCGTTGGGGTGAAATACTCTCTAAGATTAGTAATTTTCTACAGCGTCGTGGCGCAGAGGTAAGCGCTGGGGTTCGTAATCCGAAGGTCGCCGGATCGAATCTCGCGCCATGCAAAATTTTTTTATTATTAGGTTTTTGTAATTCAAATATAAACACACACACATAAACTATTAATGAATTGCTTATGCATGTTGGTGAAGGCGGATCGCTCTCCAATTGTACCGCCTCCATTTTTCCGTTTGTTTAACAGTGTGTACCAAAGCTCTCACGTCCGCACTGATTTTCGACGATGTTATAAGTTGCGCTAGGGACCGCATCTACCTTCTTTCGAAGATAGCAGGCAACTACGCTGTTATGCGGCGGCTCGTTTCGGCCCATTCAACATCTGTCCTTCAAGTGTAACGAGCGAGTAACGGAGTTTATATTTCATACCTGCCACAGCAAATTGGTGTTCGTGGGGTTTCTATTCTAATTCGAACGTTTGACTTACGCTATACGTATTCGTTTCGGAATATCGTTTCTACGTCTTCCGTTAACTATACGTGGTTAACATTATGAAGACAATTAATAACGTTTGTGAAATACAACTTTGTTTTTCCACGACAAACGACTTTCAACAACTTATTATATGCATAATGGTTGCAACTGATTGCCGGGAATTATATATATATTTGAATTACAAAAAACAAATGCTAAAAAAAAAGGTTGCATGGCGCGAGATTCGATCCGGTGACCTTCGGATTACGAACCCGAGCGCTTACTGCTGCGCCACGACGCTGTAAAAAACTATTAATCGTAGAGAGTATTTCACCGCAACGGTTTCTTTTAACTGTCGATTTTCTCGACAACGGCTGAGAAGTGCATCTTGGTGCTTTGCCACATTACACCTCTGGCCATGAGCTTTTATTATGCGCAGTATGAATTGAATCTGAATTTCACAATTGACGGCCTCCCCTTGTCAGCCATTGTGAGGCAAACTGAGGAGCTACTTGATTGAGAAGTAGTGGCTCCGGTCTCGGAAACTGACATACGGCCGGGACAGCAGTGTGCTGACCACATGGCCCTCCATATCCACATCCATTGATGCCTATGGTCTAAGGATGTCACGGCGGCCGGTCGGTACCGTTGAGCTTTCATGTTCGAGAGGAGTTTAGTTTTTATTACAGAGGCATTCAAACATCCACTCTTCCCACGCTCCATACGTGAGAACACGGAGAAACCCTAATGACTGGTACAATGGGACATGACCTCTGCCAGGCACCTCTAGGTGGTTCGCGGGAATATAGATGTAGATGTAGATGTAGACGTAACTTGGCCTCCCGTCTAACTTGCATTCCGAGATGCATTGTTTATGCGGAAATTCGACGATGTTTCACACGCGTCACTCATTCATAACTAATGGTGCATTTAAGTCGTATATACGAAAGGAAATTTGAATTAACGATAGCTACTATAATGGGAGTGCTGACAGCTGGTAGTACTGACAGCTGGTTGAACAAATGCGTCAGCGGATGTCGTATAATTACTTCCGTGAGCTGTTTTACCTTATTTTCGTGGTGTGTGACAATCGAACTTAAAACAGTGCACGTGCGCTACTGTTATGTAAACATACCTATTGTGCCCATGGTGAGAATGCTGGCTGCTGGCTGACAGTTGGCGGGTGTCGTGTACCTCCGTGTAACGTTTATCTTTGTCGTTGTCTGTACCATAACAATTGGTGCACTTCGTTAGAGGCAGCAATTAATTGTCCCATATTCATCTCACTTTTTGCACAAAAAAAAGAAACAAAAAAAGAATCCCTTTATCCTTCCTCAAAAATATTTGTCAAAATGTCCCACTATATGGGTCAATGGCATGGGTTGGCAACACTGTTTCGAGTTAATACAAGACGAGGTCCCCTTCTCTGAACTCTTTCGATGTCCTCCTTCAATCCTATATGACGCGGATTCCACACCGCACAGTAGTAAACTCCGCGTCACATGCCTGAAAGCAAGAGTGACGTCACGGTCAGAACTGCCACAATCACTGTCAAACAGCACAGCTACTTCTTCCTTTTCTCCGTCACCTTCAGAGTGAAAATCATCGTAACCTCTTTCGCTATCACTATCTACACGACCTAATCGTATTTTTCTTTTGTCTATTCCATCGTCCAAAGAGGTTTCTTGCACCTGTATTCTCGTTCAGTTTTTCTAACGTGTTTACACACTGGTATCAAATCTTCTTTATTCGTTAAATTCAGTGTCTCCCCACACAAATGTTTCACAGAGTTTACGTTGCAACAGCTGTCCAAACTTCCACAGTAGATCAAATATTCTTTGTTGGATTTAATTCCGGGTGGTAAGCTGGAGGGCATAAAGCAACGTGACCAGCACTTTGTCCAACAGTAGTTCCCACCTGGGGGTAATTATCCCCCGACAAGTAAAATGAAATTTTCGAAGGGCTAAAAACAAAACTATGCGATTCTGTTTCAAATACGAAACTGCTTTGTTTTCAAAATATCATTACTACTAACCCAATTTTGTAAGACTGCAATATTGATTATACACACATCAAAAAAAGTTTTGCATCACGTCGGAACCGAGAATTCCGGAATCTGCACAGAAAATTGGAATAGAGATCAACATAAACGTCATTTCCACTCTTTTTATTGCTCATGAAAACCACACATTGCATCTTGTACCACCATACAGCGAGACGTTCAGAGGTGGTGGTCCACATTGCTGTACACACTGATACCTCTAATATCCAGTAGCACGTCCTCTTGCATTGATGCATACCTGTGTTCGTCGAGGCATACTATCCACAAGTTCATTAAGGCACTGTTGGTCCAGATTGTCCCACTCGTCAACGGCGATTCGGCATAGTTCCCTCAGAGTGGTTGGTGGGTCACGTCGTCCATAAACAGCCCCTAGGCATGTTCGATAGGGTTCATGCCGGCCGCGGTGGCCGTGCGGTTCTGGCGCTGCAGTCCGGAACCGCGGGACTGCTACGGTCGCAGGGTCGAATCCTGCCTCGGGCATGGGTGTGTGTGATGTCCTTAGGTTAGTTAGGTTTAAGTAGTTCTAAGTTCTAGGGGACTTATGACCTATAAGATGTTGAGTCCCATAGTGCTCAGAGCCATTTGAACCATTTTTTGATAGGGTTCATGTCTGGAGAACACGCTGGCCACTTTAGTCGAGCGATGTTGTTATCCTGAAGGAAGTCATTCACAAGAATACGAATACGTCGCCAATATATTGCCGATGTTTGCACTATCAAAAATGGTTCAAATGGCTCTGAGCACTATGCGGCTTAACTTCTGAAGTCATCAGTCGCCTAGAACTTAGAGCTAATTAAACCTAACTAACCTAAGGACATCACACACATCCATGCCCGAGGCAAGATTCGAACCTGCGACCGTAGCGGTCGCTCGGTTCCAGACTGTAGCGCCTAGAACCGCACGGCCACTCCGGCCGGCTTTGCACTACCGGTCGGAGGATGGCATTCATGTATCGTACAGCCGTTACGGCACCTTCCATGACCACCAGCGACGTACGTCGGTCCCACATAGTGCCATGCCAAAACATCAGGGAATGTCCGACTTGCTGCACTCGCTAGACAGTGTATCTAAGGGGTTCAGCCTGACCAGGTTACCTCCAAACACGTCTCCGACGTTTGCCTGAAGACATATGTGACATTCATCGGTGAAGGGAACGTGTTGTCAATCCTGAGCGGTCCATTCGGCATGCTGTTGGGCCCATCCGTATGGCGCTTCATGGTGTCGTGGTTGCGAAGACGGACCTCGCCATGGACGGCGGGAGTGAAGTTGCGCATCATGCAACCTATTGCGCACAGTTTGAATCGCATGAACAGCATTATTCAATAAGGTGGCGTTGCTGCCTGGCTTCCTCCGAGCCATAATCCGTAGGTAGCGGTCATCCACTGCAGTAGTAGACCTTGGGCGGCCTTAGCGAGGCATGTCATCCGAAGTTTCTGTTTCTCTGTATCTCCTCCATGTCAAAACAACATCGTTTTGGTTCACTCCGAGACGACTGGGCACTTCCCTTGTTGAGAGCCCTTCCTGGCGCAAAGTAACAACGCGGGTTTGATCAAACCGCGGTATTAACCGTTTAGGCATGGTTGAACTACAAACAACATGAGCCGTGTACCTCCTTCCTGGTGAAATGACTGGAACTGATAGGCTCTCGGACCCCCTCTGTCTAATAGGCGCTGCTCATGCATGGTTGTTAACATCTTTATATGGGTTTCGTGACATCTCTGAATAGTCAAAGTGTCTGTGATACAATACCCACGGTCAACGTCTATCTTGAGAACTTCTGGGAACCGGGGTTATGCAAAACTTTTTGGTGTGTGTATAAGTTATCAATAGTTATTTTTTCTCAATTGGCAGCATTAATGCAGTGGAGGTTACAGGTTCTTCACATAGTCCACCCACTACATACATACGTTGTGCTTTGTCCCGCACATCGCTGACGATAAAAGTGAGGCACATACGTAACAAATGGTAAATATCTCAGAGAAAATGTCGTCTCCAAGTTGTAGATATTAACTGCAGTAGTCCAGAAATTGCCGGCCGCGGTGGCCAAGCGGTTCTAGGCGCTTCAGTCCGGAACCACGCGACCGCTACGGTCGCAGGTTCGAATCCTGCCTCGGGCATGGATGTGTGTGATGTCCTTAGGTTAGTTAGGTTTAAGTAGTTCTAAGTTCTAGGGGACTAATGACCTCAGATATTAAGTCCCATAGTGCTCAGAGCCATTTGAACCATTTGAGTCCAGAAATTGCTTCATTACTCGCTTCGAAACGGATTAAATGGATTGACTGACAGCAATACACAGCAGTAACTGCATAAGGGCTACTATTACAGTGCTGTACACAGTGTTATTACATTATTATTATTAGAGTAGTTAGGCACAAAGCATTATCATCCTGAAATCGTTCAATTTCTGCCAGTTCAGAAGTAAGGAGTGCAGCAATCAAGTGATTTACAAACGGTAAGTACAGTGCACACAACTGAATCTGTTTGATTTTAAATGGGGTTACAGTGTGCGGCTCAAGCAAGTGCCGAAGTGGAGAGGAGTAGTGCAGGGGAATTATGTTCTGTAATACATGTCTACCCTCACTGTGGATAGTTAGCTTTCTTATCTGAGAAGGAGTTGCAGGTAGCACGACGCACCACGAACTCCGTGGTTATTCATTTTAACATACGTATATGAACACACACACACACACACACACATACACAGAAATCAATATCGTTCATCTCTCATCATTTAAAAAAAAAAGGTGTTCCAAGAAAGACCTTTCATTCTCCGGTTTAGTTAGATGCCAAAGTTGGTGATAGGGTGGGGGGTGGGGGGGGGGGGTTATTAACGGTAGTAGCTAATGTCTGAGTGCACTCAGGGGTAAACGTCTAAGAATGGTTGGGAACCACCGTTGTAGAAATTTACCGACGGAATACTCGACGGTCTTTGGCTTGGTTCTTCAAACAAGCTCATACAGAACAGGTTTCAGCATGGTATCCGAGAATGGGATACGTTCCTTTGATAGCCACATTCTGATATCGACTTTAGTAGAATTTGAAGCTGGAGCTTTGTTTATTTTAAAGTTGTGATATGGAGCGTTGTGATATGGAGAGTTAGGGTTTAAATTGGGAATCACTTTTTCTGATGCCCATTTCTCATAGTTTTGTTGGTTCATGTGATTGTGGTAATCTCCCGGTGCTTGATTTGACTTCCACATGACAAGAGCGTTAGTACTATGTAACAAAGCCATTTTCAGCGCCTGCATGAGGTATTATTAGGCGTTGTTCCTTTGATACCGGTTTGAGGAGACCATGAGCTGTACTATCACTCCGTGATTTCCCACTTACGTCTGGTAATAAAAGGGAAGTTTCACCAACGTAAATAATGTTCCTATTTTCCTTCCTATTTTCCTTAACTGTTTCAAATACGCAATTGTGATCCCGAAGAGGACGGATAAGCGTAGTGTAGGAAGTCTCTTTAGTAGACTTGTTGCATTTTCTTAGTGTTCTGTCAATAAATCCCAGTCTTCGGTTTGCTTTTTGCACAACTTTATCTAAGTGGTCGTTCTAATTTAAGTTACTCGTAATCCGTAAGTATTTAGTTAACTTTACAGCCTTTAGATTTGCGTGTTCTATCTTGTAACCAAAATTTAGGAGTTTCCTTTTCGTGCCCACGTGGGTGACTTCACACTTTTGACTATTTAGAATCAATTTTCCCACCATACAGATGTCTCGTCTAAATCGTTTTGCAATTTGTTTTGATCACCTGATGACTCTACAAGACGGTAAAAGGCAGCGTCGTCTGAAGACAGCCTACGAGAGCTGTTCAGATTGCCCCCTAAATCGTTTATTTGGATCAGGATCAGCATAGGGCCTATAACACTTTCTTGGGGAACTCCTGATATCACACTCGATGATTTTCCTCTATTACTACGTTCCGTGACCTTTCGTATAGGAAACCACGAATTCAGTCGCACAAATTGATACTACATAGGCACGCAATTTTGCCAAAAGTCGCTTGTGAGAAATGGTGTCAAAAACTCCCTGGAAATCTAAAAATATGGAATCAATTTGACATTCCCTGGCGATAATATTCATTCCTTCGTGAGAACAAAGAGTTGGTTGTTTTCCAAAGGACGATATTTTCTGAATCCGTGTTGGATGTTCGTCAATAAATCGTTTTCTTCGAGGTACGAGTAACTCATAATGTTCGAACACAGGAAATGTTCCAAAATATTAGTCTGTAATTCAGCGTATTACTCCCGTTTCCTTCCTTGGTTGCTGGTGCGACTTGTGCAAGTTTCCAGTCTTTACCTACGGATCTTTCTACGAGCCAGAGATTGTGTATGATTGCTAAGTAAGGAACTACACTCCTGGAAATGGAAAAAAGAACACATTGACACCGGTGTGTCAGACCCACCATACTTGCTCCGGACACTGCGAGAGGGCTGTACAAGCAATGATCACACGCACGGCACAGCGGACACACCAGGAACCGCGGTGTTGGCCGTCGAATGGCGCCAGCTGCGCAGCATTTGTGCACCGCCGCCGTCAGTGTCAGCCAGTTTGCCGTGGCATACGGAGCTCCATCGCAGTCTTTAACACTGGTAGCATGCCGCGACAGCGTGGACGTGAACCGTATGTGCAGTTGACGGACTTTGAGCGAGGGCGTATAGTGGGCATGCGGGAGGCCGGGTGGACGTACCGCCGAATTGCTCAACACGTGGGGCGTGAGGTCTCCACAGTACATCGATGTTGTCGCCAGTGGTCGGCGGAAGGTGCACGTGCTCGTCGACCTGGGACCGGACCGCATCGACGCACGGATGCACGCCAAGACCGTAGGATCCTACGCAGTGCCGTAGGGGACCGCACCGCCACTTCCCAGCAAATTAGGGACACTGTTGCTCCTGGGGTATCGGCGAGGACCATTCGCAACCGTCTCCATGAAGCTGGGCTACGGTCCCGCACACCGTTAGGCCGTCTTCCGCTCACGCCCCAACATCGTGCAGCCCGCCTCCAGTGGTGTCGCGACAGGCGTGAATGGAGGGACGAATGGAGACGTGTCGTCTTCAGCGATGAGAGTCGCTTCTGCCTTGGTGCCAATGATGGTCGTATGCGTGTTTGGCGCCGTGCAGGTGAGCGCCACAATCAGGACTGCATACGACCGAGGCACACAGGGCCAACACCCGGCATCATGGTGTGGGGAGCGATCTCCTACACTGGCCGTACACCACTGGTGATCGTCGAGGGGACACTGAATAGTGCACGGTACATCCAAACCGTCATCGAACCCATCGTTCTACCATTCCTAGACCGGCAAGGGAACTTGCTGTTCCAACAGGACAATGCACGTCCGCATGTATCCCGTGCCACCCAACGTGCTCTAGAAGGTGTAAGTCAACTACCCTGGCCAGCAAGATCTCCGGATCTGTCCCCCATTGAACATGTTTGGGACTGGATGAAGCGTCGTCTCACGCGGTCTGCACGTCCAGCACGAACGCTGGTCCAACTGAGGCGCCAGGTGGAAATGGCATGGCAAGCCGTTCCACAGGACTACATCCAGCATCTCTACGATCGTCTCCATGGGAGAATAGCAGCCTGCATTGCTGCGAAAGGTGGATATACACTGTACTAGTGCTGACATTGTGCATGCTCTGTTGCCTGTGTCTATGTGCTTGTGGTTCTGTCAGTGTGATCATGTGATGTATCTGCCCCCAGGAATGTGTCAATAAAGTTTCCCCTTCCTGGGACAATGAATTCACGGTGTTCTTATTTCAATTTCCAGGAGTGTATTACGTCATCATATTCCGGAAAGAACCTGACTGGTATGCAATCTGGACAGGAAGCCTTGCCGTTATTAAATCTAGAGGATATCCACCCCTAAGTTATTCATGTTGGCAGCTGTTCTAGATTTGATTTCTGGAACATTTACTTCGTCTTCTTAGGTGAAGGAATACCAGAAAACTGCGTACAGTAGTACTGCTTTAGTAGTACTGTCATCCGTCACATCGCCATGGTTATCGCGCAGTGACGGTATTGACTGTGTCTTTCCGCTAGTGTACTTTACATACGACCGGAATCTCTTTGGATTTCCGGCAGATTTCAAGACAGAGTTTCGATATGGAAACTGCAGGGTCTTTCAAAAAGAATATACGTATTTCGAATGCATATATTAAACTTAAAGCCATACGAATATGAAACTTTTTACACATATTTCAGAACCCCTCAAGTTCAGATTACAGATGTTCAATATGTGCTCCATCAGCGACAAGAGCAATATCACATCGATACTCAAATTCCTCCCGTACTCGGGCAAGCATGTCCTTCGTCACTGATGTTATGGCAGTACGGATACAGTTCTTCGGTTCCTCCAGGTTTATGTGAGTTAAGTGATTCATGAAAGGTATAGGTTATTGTCAGTCAGGACCATTCTTTTTTAGGGATTATTGAAAGTCAGATTGCGTTGCGCTAAAAATATTGTGCGACAGTTTAGTGTTGATCAGAATAAGTAAAGAGAGAAATGTCTGAGTACATTCAGTTCTGCTCAGCTGTTTGAAAATCAAATAACGTAAGAGGCTTATAAGCACAGTAATTCATTAATTTTTCTAACGGGTGTTTCAACATTAACTAACAATAATAAATCAAGAACTTAACAATTCATTTATAGTATATAAAAAAAAAGTAGCTGACCTGTGCCTGTATCTACATAATATGCCTTTATGTTGTTGTCGCAGATTGAAAATGAACAAATTAACACGAAAAACAAATCATAGCACAGCCGACGTCACGTGATTGACAGCGGCGCCCTCTGGATGGCTTGTATATACGGCGCTCACTCGCGCTCTCGTTGCAGTTCGCCGATTGTCCTCGGAGGATGCCTTCCGCAGTCGAAGGTGAAACGTCAGGGGAGAGTCTTATGTATGGACCATGGCATCTCAGCCCGGAAGTATTAAGTGATGACGAAAAACAGAGTTCTTCACCCACAGTTTTCACCCTTTAGCACTGACTGTTCGTAATGCCCAAATAGTGGTATGATCACTGATTACAACATGATTTTCGAGCAGAGTTTCAAAAAATTAGCGAACGGTGAACATACTAAATTTTCTTTTCTTGGTATACTTAATTTAATATTTCGATTTTATTAAGGCAATCCTGAAACGGAGCGATTCAAACTTTTTGATCCTCGTCCGATTTCAAAGTTCAGTACAGGAGTAAAAAACCGAAAATCGGGTATTTCAGAAACGAGGTATTTTGAGCGGTTTTAACAGTCAGACTAAATGGAGCCATCCCTAAGCGCAATCGGTGAGTCATCGCGGCGCTATGGCGTGTGATAGGGATGTCGGTTATCGCTGAAACAATCGGTTTCTGATTACATCTTTCTTTCGACGCCAGTTTAACGTGAACGTTAAAACCGCTCAAAATAACAGGTTTTCCAAACAACAGATTTTTAGTTTCTTGTTCCTGCGTGTGTTACTTCTTGTAATAGACGTAAAAATCGAACAAATATTGAAAACTTTTGACATACACAGTTTCAAGATGAATAGCGTCAAAATATTAAATGAAACAGGCAGATAAAAGAATACTTAGTCTCTCCACCATTTGCGGCTTTTCTCAAAAATTTGATTATTCTGCCACTGACTCTAATTTTTTTGAAACTCTGCTCAAAAAGTCATGTTGTAATGGATATCGTACCACTGTTTGGACATTACGAGTAATCAGTGCAAAAGGGATTTCACTCAAGTTAAAGAAACACATTTTTCGTTTTGGTTTGTCCATTTTCAAGGCGTACAAGCAGATAAAGCCATACAGGCAGCAGATCACCTACTTGCTGTTTTTATTGTATGCTACAAATGAATTGTTGTTGAGTTTTTAATTTATTACCGTTACCATAATTTCTTTTCTCTTTTATTATTTTGTAGAAACGGCAGACAGACGCTGGGTGCTAGCCACGTGGCACACCTGTTCTGCAGCTGTCTAAAAAGCGTCGGGTACACGGCACGCCGCCGCGGCGGTTTCGCATTTTTTGTGCGGTTGCTGTAGTGAGCGGCACAGTAGCTTCCTTCATTTCATTCCTCCCCCGCCTCTCACTGGACAGCCTCAGTGCAATGAAACATGCACAAATACTTGTATGAGTTTTAACAATGTTTGCAAATGGGATACAGTGGATTCACGCATTTGTATAGAATGTGTAAAGGCCTGTGTTGTTTTGCACAACTTTAAGTTTGAGAGAGACGGCTATAAAACTGAAGATACGGTATCGATAAGTGGGCTTGAACAAGTGTAGACAGCTGGAAAGATATGTCGAGAAATTTCAACTAATAATGCGAAGAACACTGTGATGCAGCACTGTTTCACTTCAGCTGGGTACGTCAATTGGCAGTTTTCTGAAATATAATTCTGTAACGGATTATACAGGGGAAATGATGTTAATAAACCATGGTGAGAGACTAGGGTGTACTTTACTGCCTACTCCTTTTAATATCCGTATAGATGACGCCTTCCGAAAATGGAAAGAAAGAGCACCAGAAGGGATCCATATAAACAAGAATAAATATATAATTAATTTTATTATATGCCAGTCATATTGTATTACCAGCGAATTGTGAAGATGAACTACAAAACTCAACCCATCTTTTAAACTTCATTGGAGAGGATTATAATTTTGGGACAGATTACATAAAAGTAAGTCAATGGTATTCCATAGGAAATATCCCGTTCGAAACAGATTTGTAATCGAAGATGATATTTTGGAACAAGTTCAGCACTTTATTTACCAAGGGCCTGTAACACTTTAAACGAAGATACGAATACAGATCTTATATTACAGATATTTCAGACTGGACGTGGCAGTATAAGCAGAATATTAAGATAGATACACGAACAATCAGAGAAATGAATAATTCTATAAGCTCATGACCATACTATTTTACTGTTCGGCAGTGAAACCTGAGTTAGGAAGAGAAAAGATTCAAGCCATGTTCAGGTAGCTGAAATGAAATTTTTACGCGCAGTCAAAGGTTACAATAGTGTGGAGAACACGTCAAGTGTCATAATGCGATTTTCCACAAACTTCACACAGTGGAAGAGAAGTCAAAATAAGCGATCAATTCTCGGCTTATCTGCAGAAATTTCATCGTTTCTGAGAAATCGACGGTCAACGACTATGACGTAATTTAGGTGCCTTTGAACGCGAGTTCCCGACCTTACTTTCGTGCCCCAATTTCGAAACCTGATTATTACTTTTTTTTAATTATTTTTTTTTATCCATCTACCCACGACCATAGAAGTTTACTACAAGAAAATTTCTAATCAAGTTAGGTGATGCAAGGGCGTTATATCAGTTGTATAATTACAGCTGGGTTTCACAACAAGTATCACATATTTATTATATAATATATGTGTGTGTGGTATTTTCAGGAGTTACAGTTCTTCTAAATTCTCATTCTGGCGTTTAATTCTTATATCAGTTCTTATATTAATATTTGCATTTTATTGTTATGTTTATTCTTCAGGAAGATTTCGTGTGTTCCCTTGGGTGATATCGATCGTGAAAACATTCTAAACATACAAATTCAGATTACCACGAGCATCGCGCGAATGCAGGTTTGCCACACTGACATTTCCTCGTATGAATTTCGCTCGCGAAAGACAAAGCTGACATTGCTGCAGATTGGACCCATTGGCAATAAGTTCATTGCAGGCCACACATAGAGTGTCACTTTATTGAAAATTAGACCTTGCAGTTGATTATGGATCAAGATGCACTACAAGAATTTTACAGAAAAAAAATCGAAATACTTTTCTCATTCATTTATCGATTTTCTTACGTCTTTATTCATTCACCATACATACAACTAGTAGATGGATAAGTATGAAAATTTTTCAGTATTCAGTACATTGGGAAACATTCCTGTAGTAATCTTTTATGGACGTGAGTAAATAGGTGAGAAACTAAAATAAAAGTAGCAGTCAGGTTTCGGACATGGGGCGCAAAAGCGTGAAATGGTGACGCAGGCTATTTTACCACCACTTCCGTTGAAGTACCGCCTAGAAAAAGGCACATAAAGTTCCACAACAACTTTTTCTCGGACACGGTCGAGCACCTAAAGGTAAGCCGAGACACATATTCGCTTATTTTGACCCTTCTTCCACTCAGCGAAATTTACGGAAAATCGACTTAAAGCACTTATCACGTTCTCCTCATGGACAGGATTCCTTATGAAAACATAAGAAATAAGAACTGAATATTTTTGCAGTAAATGATAAACTAGAACAACACAAACAAAACTGGAGTGAAGAGCTGGAACGAATGAAAGAAAGGCGCATTCTAAAGATGGTCTTACGATACAAATCCAGGGGAAAGAAGGGCAAAGGATGGCCACTTAAAAGATGGAACTAAGACTTCCGTAGTCTTTTTTGGATTGCCCTACGCCGAAGAGCTGCTGCTGTCCATTCATCAAGTGACTAAATCGAGCAAATGATCTAATACAACCCATTACAATCGATATTGTTAACAGCACTGACCAGGAAAATACAGGAAGCGTAAGGTGTAGAGGTAAGCGTACTGCAAATTCGGAGCCAGTATGCAAGCGATCGGAAGCGCGTGGCATCCACGTCGTGATAGATAAGCCTGTGACTTACGCGTGGCTGTCGAAAAGATCTCACGCGGCTGCGGTATCAGGCGAAATGGCGTCGGTCATCTTCGGCAACTTCCGCCAACGTTCGTGAACTGTATTCGTCCTCTGTCTCAGGCACACCGTAGGCGCGTGTGGGCCACGCGGATAGGCCACTTGGCTGCAGGGCTCTACCAGAGAGTTACTGGAGAAATATTCCCAACAAAAAGTTCTTGATGAATCAAAAATAAGGAAAAACTACCTTGGCAAAGTTTATGAAGAGGTAAGTCTAAAAATCTATTTAATGATATTAGTTTGTGTGTCAGTTACCCCCCCCCCCTTTCACTCCCTCTCCTATTTTGAGCTTCACAAAAACTTTTCAATTATGTAAAACATTATACAAAAATATATAATGGAAACATAAAATCAGCAGTTTGATTTAGTTTAGTCAGACTCCAAATGTGTACCTCTGATCTTCATTAATTTTCAATAACATAATTCTTTTCAGGTAATACGAGATATAAGAGACGATATCGGCGACTCAAATTTGTGGGTATCTGCAAATGAAACGACCGACTCGTATGGGAAATCTATTGCCAACGTCATTGTGGAAAAAGTGACGTAATCTGAACCACAGACACCCAACCTCATTGAGAGAGAGAGAGAGAGAGAGAGAGAGAGTAATCAATATTAATTTTGTTACAGTTATCTTGAGGTTGAAGTTGTTCTGACCTTGTTTGCTTACAAATAGATTTGTTTTTGGGAAGGGTACATCTTGAGCAATACACAATCTTTATCTTTCCTTTTTATTGCCCAGTCCTATTTCGCTGAAGTTTTTGCATCAACAGTAGGCTTTATTACCTTCCTATAAAACAGGAAAACTGCTCTTTACTCCTTGTACAAACATGAATTTGAGTTTTTAAGACAGTATTTACAAATTTGGAAAACAAACAAAGTTTTGCATACATACCTTGTAATCGCATGCTGTGGTTTTCCTGGTTTATATGTTGCTTTCTTTCACGGTCTGTCATCTGCAACCACATACTACTTAATATAGAACAGTTATTTACTTTGAAATTTTACAAGTGGAAATGTTATGGTTACGCCTAACATCAACTAATTCACTGTGGAAGATAGTGTGTGTTTCTGTATGTGTGTGTGTGTGTGTGTGTGTGTGTGTGTGTGTGTGTGTGTTTGCAGTATGTTTTACTTACTTTTTCTGGTTTCCCCATAATCTTCACTATGAAGACTTGCACTAAGCAATTTTCTCTATCACTGTTTACAAACTACAGAAACAAGACGGTGGACAAAATGGCTCTGAGCAGTATGGGACTTAACTTCTGTGGTCATCAGTGCCCTAGATCTTAGAACTACTTAAACCTAACGAACCTAAGGACATCACACACATCCATGCCCGAGGCAGGATTTGAACCTACGACCGTAGCGGTCGCGCGGTTCCAGACTGTAGCGCCTAGAACTGCTCGGCCACTCCGGCCGGCAGACGGTGGACATTTTTGAATCTTTTCTCGGTGAGAGTTCTGAAGCTTTGTGAAGTATATCAATCATTCTGTGTGTGTGTGTGTGTGTGTGTGTGTGTGTATGTGTGTGTGTGTATGTGTGGAGAGGGGGGCGACGGTTGGGGTGTTTGTAGGTTGGTGTTGTGTCATAGTTTTTTGAGGGCAGAGAATGCAGCGAAAGCTAAAAACTGAAGAAAACTAGCAAATAAAGAAAGCCATAGTTGACGGACAACAAAAAATAAACGAATACACAGATCCCTGAAACGGAATTCTATTCTCTGCCCTCGAAGAACTATCAGACAACACCAACCCATAAACACCCAGCACACACGCACACATACACACACGCACACGCACACGCACGCACACACACACACACACACACACACAGACCATCTTCTACATAGAATTAGTCAATGTTAGGCATAACCATAACATTTCCATTCGTAAAATTTCGGAGAAAGTGACCGTATTCCGAGAAATTATCAGCAGTGAATTGATTTGGACGCTCAGAGTCGTGAAGCTATCAAGTATGTGACGGTACTGAGGGTACACGGTCTGAGAAAGTGTCGTAAATTTGTTCTGAGGTGCCTTTCATAAAATGCAGTTTGTGTACGGCTGCTATTCGTTGCCATAACCTAAGGTATGTCTCTACAGAGTATAATGGAAAATGTTCGTGGGGAGTGACACGAGGGCGTGGTGTAATGCGTCAGATTTTTTATCTGAAAACTTTTTAAAAATTTTAATTAAAATAAACGTAATTAACATAGCACATCTTTATTCTTCATGTATACATATCTACAGCACTCTGCCGCTAGAGGGCTTCGAACATCAGCATATAACATGGTGATGTGTAACTGACTACTTTATGTTGGTGCGTGAGGAACAGTAATCGTGTTTCGAATTCGAGGAGTGAGTCCACACGTGGAGCATCGTCTCCTTTATCATGACAATACCAGAGCACACACGAGCGCTGCGACATCTGCAACAATACGATGACGTGGGTTCACTGTCATCGAGCATCCTCCGTCCGACTTGGCCCCATCCGATTTTCATCTAACTTAAAGAACACCTTCGAGGGATTCGCTTTAATAGTGATGAAGCGGTGCAAGCTCAGGTGAGGCTGCGGCTCCGTAGACAAAGTCAAACATTGTACACTGACGCTGTCAACAAACTGGTGCCTCGTTGGGAGAAATGCGTTCGTCACCGGGGTGACTACGTTGAGAAATAAATACGTAGACATGAAGAATAAAAATACAGAACGATACAGTTCGTCCATAACAACAGACTCGAGTGCATAGCTTTTCGACACTTCATGTTACGCGGGACAACTACAATGGTATTGTCAAATGTATCTGAGCATTTCATCTGCTCCATTAAAAATATCTACTGCGATGTTTTTGTTCAAATGCGAATCTAAGAAGTTTTCGATTCAGCTAAACTGTTGTGATGTTTTAATATCTGAATGTGGCTTGAAAGACCGAAACTGACTGTAAAATATAAGCGATTTACCTATCAGGTGTCGATGTACCTATACGCTGAGTTTCAGATGTTATGTATAATATACCCAGTTTTAAGAGCTAACATCTCACTTCAAATTGTCCTAAACATCAGTTGATATGAAGCCGATGGCGGTAACAATTGAAAGCCCTTGCTGTAGAAGTTGAGTATGTACTCGTACATGACGGTGTATGCAGAGTACCAACCCTACGGTATCCAAGCAGACGAACACTTTCGCTTCACACGCACTGTGATGTTCTTTACAGGTAACCTGATCTTTAGGTTACGGATGCTGTAAAAAGAGCAATTCCATCCACAATCGCTGTTATGAGAAACTCAGTGAGTACACAAATTTAAAATGAATGACGAGTGAAAACAGCAGTCACTTTCAATGTCATTTACTTATGTCACTACTAGTTCCGAGAGGCATAGCCCGTAATCGCGAGGTATGCGTTCTATACTATTCCACTGAATTTACGGAATGGAGGAGACATCGTTGAACGTGAGGTACCAATAAAATATTCCAGTTCACATTCACGCCCTTTCAGGCAGTGAGGCATAATACGTTACGAGGTCGTTAAGCAAAACACGTCAGTACATGGGTGGTCTAACAGTTTCTGCGTGTAGCGTATTCTAAATTCCGTAAATAAATATATGTCGTCTCTTCTTACGCTGCACATTACAAATTAACTAACCGAGTGTATTGTTCAGTAGCTTAAAAAGCAATTTTTTGTAACTTACGTGATTGGTTTAATGTTATTTAGTAAGACTGAGTGCTCGAGGTTTTATTAATTCTTTTTGAGAAAGCTTTTATCGCTAGTTTAGAACTGCCAATTGAGAATGTATTGTTGAAAACTGTTGTTATGAACAGACATTCATTTCTTTTTGTTCTCTGTTCATTGTCATCTTTTTTCCTATGAAGTATGTGAGCACCACTGCTTGATGTTGCCGACAATAATTGGTTGGTATTCTTAGTCATGACATTACAAATTAACTTATTGAATTGTTCAGTAGCTTACAAAGTAACATATAACTTACGTGATTGGTTTAATGTTATTTAGTAAGACTGAGTGCTCACTAATACTAGCTTAGTGACAGGTGACTCGTCGCGCCGTATTATATGTGTTCATTGGTTAGTGGCCCAGTTTTGTGCTCCCTGAAGAACTGAAACCACTTTCATTGATTCACGAAACGTTTGACGATCGCAGCTGTAACGTGAATATATTGCATCGGACTGTTTTCTTTGACACTACGTTCTTTTGATGCATGTGCAGTGATCCAAACGTTGGAGAAAATGATTATTTTTGTTTTTTCTTCTAAGAGTACTTGGTGCGTCCTGAAAGTAATTAAGTATTTGAATAAAATTATTTTTATTTATTTAAAAATCTGTGCAAGATATTTCAGAATGAATATAACGATTACAAAAGGCTGTAACTACACACATCAAAAAAAGTTTTGCATCGCCTTGGTTCCGAGAGTTCCGGAACCTGTACAGAAAACTGGAATAGATATAAACATAAACATCGTTTCCGCCCTTTTTATTGCTAATGAAAACCACACATTGCTTGTTGTACCACCATACAGCGGAACCTTCAGAGGTGATGGTCCAGACTGCTGTACACACCGGTACCTCTAATACCCCTAGCATTGATGCATGCCTGTATTTGTCGTAGCATACTATCGACAAGGTCATCAAGGCACTGTTGGTCCAGATTGTCCCACTCCTCAATGGCGATTCGGCGTAGACCCTTGAGAGTGGTTGATGGATCACGTCGTCCATAAACAGCCCTTTTCAGTCTATCCCAGGCATGTTCAATAGGGTTCATGTCTGGAGAACATGCTGGCCACTCTAGTCGATCGATGTCGTTATCCTAAAGGAAGTCATTTACAAGATGTGCACGATGGCGGGCGCGAAAAGTCGTCCATGAAGACGATTGTCTAGCCAATATCCTGCAGATATGGTTGCACTATCGGTCAGAGGATGGTATTCACGTATCGTACAGCCGTTATGGCGCCTTCCATGACCACCAGCGGCGTACGTCGGCCCCACATATTGCCACCTCAAAACAGCAGGGAACCTCCACCTTGATACACTCACTGGACAGTGTGTCTTAGGCGTTCAGCCTGACCGGATTGCCTCCAAATACGTCTCAGACGATTGTCTAGTTGAAGACATATGCGACACTCATCGGTGAAGAGAACGTGATGCCAATCCTGAGCGGTCCATTCCGTATGTTGTTGGGCCCATCTGTACCGCGCTGCATGTTGTCGTGGTTGCAAAGATGTACCTCGCCATGGACATCGGGAGTGAAGTTATGCGTCATGCAACCTATTGCGCACAGTTTGAGTCGTAACATGATGTCCTGTGGGTGCACGAAAAGCATTATTCAACATGGTGGCGTTGCTGTCAGGGTTCCTCCGGGCCATAATCCGTAGGTAGCGGTCATCCACTGCTGTAGTAGCCCTTGGGCGGCCTGAGCGAGCCATGTCATCGAAAACTCCTGTCTCTCTGTATCTCCTCCATGTCCGAACAACATCGCTTTGGTTCACTCCGAGACGCCTAGACACTTCCCTTGTTGAGAGCTCTTCCTGGGACAAAGTAACAATGCGGACACGATCGAACCGCCGTATTGACCGTTTAGACATGGTTGAACTACAGACAACACGAGCCGTGTACCTCCTTCCTGGCGGAATGACTGGAACTGATCGGCTGTCGCAACCCCTCCGTCTAATAGGCGCTGCTGTTTCATGGTTGTTTACACCTTTGGGCGGGTTTAGTGACATCTCTGAACAAAGGGATTGTGTCTGTGATACAATATCCACAGTCAACGTCTATCTTCAGGAGTTCTGGGAACGGCGGTGATGCAGAACTTTTTTGATGTGTGTATTTAGACCCTAGCTACAAGTTGACGAGAATTACAGAGAATGTCGAAGAAGCCGGCCGAAGTGGCCGTGCGGTTAAAGGCGCTGCAGTCTGGAACCGCAAGACCGCTACGGTCGCAGGTTCGAATCCTGCCTCGGGCATGGATGTTTGTGATGTCCTTAGGTTAGTTAGGTTTAACTAGTTCTAAGTTCTAGGGGACTAATGGCCTCAGCAGTTTAATCCCATAGTGCACAGAGCCATTTGAACCATTTTTTTGTGGAAGAAAATTCACAATTTTGCATCTTTCAAACAATAGGATCGGTGGTGCTGAACATGTGTCCTGCTCTTAGTCACCTAAATTTCCAGACGTGATAACCATGGATTTCTTTATATGGGGTTATGTGATGATCATGTGTATGTGACTCTTTCGTCGAAAATAATTCCATGCACCTTTCTAACCTGCTCGCGTAATTGACTTCGCATATGGTTCAAGATGTCGTGAAATGGATTCTTACTCAGATGCTCTCTGTTTGGCCAATTGCAGACCGGTATGAAGCACCTACATTATATATTTTAAAAAATATATGAACTACTTTTTCCATTCTCTGTAGTTCTCATCAATGAATAGCTACGTATCAAATAATCATGGCCCTCTGTTCATTTTGAATTTTCCTGTACTATGTTGATCGTAAACAATTCAACTAAGACATTCCAATGCCTAACATACGATGTCTTACAAAAAATGTGAGGCACCCAGAAGATATAGTCGGATGTCAGTGCAACTTCGTACCCGTACACACCATCAGTGGCCATGTTGATCGTAAACAATTCAACTAAGACATTCCAATGCCTAACATACGATGTCTTACGAAAAAGTGTGAGGCATCCAGAAGATATAGTCGGATGTCAGTGCAACTTCGTACCCGTACACACCATCAGTGGCCAGCTAAATGAAAAAATGGTTCAAATGGCTCTAAGCACTATGGGACTTAACATCTGAGGTCATCAGTCCCCTAGACTTAGAACTACGTAAACCTAACTAACCTAAGGACATCACACACATCCATGCCCGAGGCAGTATTCGAACCTGCGACAGTAGCAGCCACGTGGTTCCGCACTGAAGCCCCTAGCACCGCTCGGCAACAGCGGCAGGGCATGTAAATACACTCCTGGAAATGGAAAAAAGAACACATTGACACCGGTGTGTCAGACCCACCATACTTGCTCCGGACACTGCGAGAGGGCTGTACAAGCAATGATCACACGCACGGCACAGCGGACACACCAGGAACCGCGGTGTTGGCCGTCGAATGGCGCTAGCTGCGCAGCATTTGTGCACCGCCGCCGTCAGTGTCAGCCAGTTTGCCGTGGCGTACGGAGCTCCATCGCAGTCTTTAACACTGGTAGCATGCCGCGACAGCGTGGACGTGAACCGTATGTGCAGTTGACGGACTTTGAGCGAGGGCGTATAGTGGGCATGCGGGAGGCCGGGTGGACGTACCGCCGAATTGCTCAACACGTGGGGCGTGAGGTCTCCACAGTACATCGATGTTGTCGCCAGTGGTCGGCGGAAGGTGCACGTGCCCGTCGACCTGGGACCGGACCGCAGCGACGCACGGATGCACGCCAAGAACGTAGGATCCTACGCAGTGCCGTAGGGGACCGCACCGCCACTTCCCAGCAAATTAGGGACACTGTTGCTCCTGGGGTATCGGCGAGGACCATTCGCAACCGTCTCCATGAAGCTGGGCTACGGTCCAGCACACCGTTAGGCCGTCTTCCGCTCACGCCCCAACATCGTGCAGCCCGCCTCCAGTGGTGTCGCGATAGGCGTGAATGGAGGGACGAATGGAGACGTGTCGTCTTCAGCGATGAGAGTCGCTTCTGCCTTGGTGCCAATGATGGTCGTATGCGTGTTTGGCGCCGTGCAGGTGAGCGCCACAATCAGGACTGCATACGACCGAGGCACACAGGGCCAACACCCGGTATCATGGTGTGGGGAGCGATCTCCTACACTGGCCGTACACCACTGGTGATCGTCGAGGGGACACTGAATAGTGCACGGTACATCCAAACCGTCATCGAACCCATCGTTCTACCATTCCTAGACCGGCAAGGGAACTTGCTGTTCCAACAGGACAATGCACGTCCGCATGTATCCCGTGCCACCCAACGTGCTCTAGAAGGTGTAAGTCAACTACCCTGGCCAGCAAGATCTCCGGATCTGTCCGCCATTGAGCATGTTTGGGACTGGATGAAGCGTCGTCTCAAGCGGTCTGCACGTCCAGCACGAACGCTGGTCCAACTGAGGCGCCAGGTGGAAATGGCATGGCAAGCCGTTCCACAGGACTACATCCAGCATCTCTACGATCGTCTCCATGGGAGAATAGCAGCCTGCATTGCTGCGAAAGGTGGATATACACTGTACTAGTGCCGACATTGTGCATGCTCTGTTGCCTGTGTCTATGTGCCTGTGGTTCTGTCGGTGTGATCATGTGATGTATCTGACCCCAGGAATGTGTCAATAAAGTTTCCCCTTCCTGTGACAATGAATTCACGGTGTTCTTATTTCAATTTCCAGGAGTGTATAATCATTTACATGCAATTACCTGTGACAATTGCAACGACCACCAGAGTGCGTTTGTATCGATCGTGTTAGTTACCTGTCCTGCTAGGGTATATAAAGGAGGTGAACAGCGTCAGGTGCTGAGTGATGACTATGAACGACACAGAGATGCAGCGCACTCGTGTGAACCAACGTTATCAGCACCTGACAGAGTTTAAAAGAGGCCTCATTGTGCAATGTCCAGATTTGTGGGACGTTCTAATGTGGCAGTGGCCCGCTTTCGTAGTGCATTGGAACAGAAGGGCACGC
This sequence comes from Schistocerca nitens, assembly GCF_023898315.1. NCBI lineage: Eukaryota > Metazoa > Arthropoda > Insecta > Orthoptera > Acrididae > Schistocerca > Schistocerca nitens. Next base: position 211,690,546 of record NC_064617.1, read on the forward strand.
ATACTAGCTGTCAAGGTTCCAGGCGAGCACATCGTGTCACCACAAGGGAGGGTGCGCTAAGAACATTGTGCAAAGTTCTGTGATATCCCGCACAACTTGTCGGATATTAGTCTAGGAAATTACCGTCTAGGCGAGGGGCGGGCAGGAATCCTGCACATGTGCTGTGCACTTGCACGCGTGCAGTTAACAGGTGTTCCGCGTGCACACAGGGGCAAGTTGGCCACCCGCTTATCTCCCATCCCCACCATACCTTCTGTCCGCTCCTTCCTCTGTAATGCGTTTTGTTTCCTAGCTTGCTTTATTGAGTGAATCAATAAGGTTAGTAGGAGTGCTTAAAAGAAATCATGGTTTGAAAGAGTACCTATTACCTACGATACGTTTTATTTAATTATCACAGGTGGAGTTTACAATACGTTTAATATCTGGAACAAAATTTCTACATACAGACAAACACAAACATTTCCGTAAATTTTCATCACTGATGTTTGCTCTTAACCGAGACTTATTAATTCAGCAAATGGTTTTCCAGCTCTCGCTATATTAAGCGCAGTCTTATAACTTGCACATACCGCTGGGCTATTATTGTTGTCGTCCTGAAAACTTGAAAACAGTGCTCCATAAAATGTTAGATCAGTTAGATGAGAGACATGACGAGAGAAAGTCGCAGATCTCTCGTGACAACAGCAACTACGACAAATTCAAATGGCTCTGAGCACTATGGGACTTAACTGCTGTGGTCATCAGTCCCCTAGAACTTAGAACTACTTAAACCTAACTAACCTAAGGACATCACACACATCCATGCCCGAGGCAGGATTCGAACCTGCGTCCATAGCGGTCGCGCGGTTCCAGACTGTAGTGCCTAGAACCGCTCGGCCACTCCGGCCGGCCAACTACGACAGATTCATCTGGTATCGTCAGATCGGTCTTCTTAAGCTCAGTCAATTCCCCATCCGCTCAGAATCCGACAATAAATTGTACTCGTCCTTGTGAAATTTATTATAATGGCCTTCGATACTAAACTTCCGTTGGCCAGCGAGAATACTGCCACATATTAAACATTTCGAATTTTCACGTTTTTGCACGAAGAAAAAATGATTCTCCCATTACTTTTTAAAAGATAGCAAATCTCCACTTCTCCGTTTCTTGAAATACAACGTTCACTACATAGTGCTCGCTTCGCATCAACGTCCGCAGCTTAGCCTGGCACTACACTGCCGCAACCTGCCGGCTGTCGCCACAGCCGCGGTCGACGCCTGCACGCGAGCAGCACACGTGCAGCGCTGTGCGCTCATGAGCCGCGTGCAACGTTTGCCCGCCCCTGGTCTAGGCGTAACCACAACTGAAATGGCTGAGTTTGGAATGGTGCCTTGTATGGAAAACATGGGCTGTTGATGAGTGGCCTCGTAGTGTGTTCACCGATGAATCGTGGTTATGCACCACCCTGGGTGACCATAGTCAGCAAATGTGGTGGCGACCTGGGGAGTGGTCCCATTTTTTCAGTGTTTTGGAGTGGTACAGTTGTATTACTCCTGTCTTCACGGTGTGAGCAGCCATCGGATATAACTTCAGTTCATGGCTGGTAGCCTCTCATGTGGCAGCATTTTGTTGCCATGTTTCAACAGGACAATGCTCGTCCACGAATGGCTCGTGGTTCTATGAACTGCCTGCGTGATGCTGAGGTACGCCCTTGTTTAGCAAGACCCTCAGATCTGTCCCCTGACAGAACATATGTGGGACCAACATGGACGTCAACTCATTGTCAGTGCCAGTATGCAGAATGCCAGAGGTCAGTTACAATTGTTATTGGCCACGTTGCCACATGAGAGGATACCAACGGCTTTATGACAACCTCCTCAAGCGAATCAGTGCATGACACCAGGCCAGAAGGGGAGCGACGTGAAACTGATTAAGTGGGCTCATACTGTATTTCACTCGCCACTTTAATCACTGAAATAACATCACATACCCTCTCAACACCTCAAGTTTCATTTCGTTTCCAAGACCACTTGTGGCTGCTTCACTTTCTCCGTCCTGCAGTTTTTTATTTCTTTTTAAATATATGATTATGTACAACTTGTACAGAAACCAGGTGGCAGTTATAAGAGTCGAGGGGCATGAAAGGGAAGCAGTGGTTGGGAAAGGAGTGAGACAGGGTTGTAGCCTCTCCCCGATGTTATTCAATCTGTATATTGAGCAAGCAGTAAAGGAAACAAAAGAAAAATTTGGAGTAGGTATTAAAATTCATGGAAAAGATGTAAAATCTTTGAGGTTCGCCGATGACATTGTAATTCTGTCAGAGACAGCAAAGGACTTGGAAGAGCAGTTGAACGGAATGGACAGTGTCTTGA